>NC_066529.1:20109514-20159166 GCF_024679095.1 Eriocheir sinensis | reverse complement strand
GTTGTTAGATTGTCTTAATCAGCCTCTGATTGTGGGGTTCTTAAAAGGTCTGGACTTCCGAAAATCCCGTAAATTCTCAGCAATAAAAAATATAAAATAAAATATCTGAAAATTGAGTTTTCAGACTCACAGCCCCACTAGTCACTTATTATTTAATTATGACCAGTCACACTACCATAGGTTAAGCAAAGACCAGATGAAACCTGTTCTTAAGTTTATTTAAAGCAACAAAGAAACTCGCTGGAAATTAAGAAATAATTGATTAATCCCAGGCACACAGCAACCTAGCTATCTATCTTAAAACATCCTATGCAAATAGATTACTTAACTGTAGGTGGGAGAAGCGGGAGCCACACCTGATCTACTTCGTGGTCTGGAGCCCTGGAGTCCTTCTTCAGTCCTCTCGCGCTCCTCTCTGCAACATGCCATGCCCTCCTTACCTCCCACGGGCTTCCCTCACCTGTAGTACACAGTCTCACTGACTTGTGGATACTACAAGGCTGGAAAGACCACCACGATGAGCAACGTGGCGCGGGAGATTGATGAGGAACGTCTAGTCGCGTTAGTGTCTGGTTGGAAGATGGCGGTGGGAGCGGGCAAAACCCACAATGCTCAGCGCCCCGGCCGCAGTCAAGATGCCAGCTCTCGCCACAGTGACATCTCGTTTTCTGTGTAGCACTTACGCTAAACGCCCTATGGCTATGGATTATTATTTATTAATAACCTAACACCATGCACGGTGATAGTGGGTCATGCATCCCACTCATAATTCAGCTTTGGCAGCAATAACGAATATGATTTGAAATAGGTGCTGTTTCCCGCCTGCCTGGTTTCCCGCCTTGGTGAGGGACTGACTTCCCGCTCTCTCAATCAAAATGGCGGTCACTTCTGCGGTATTTTTCCACGGGCTATTTCTTGAATAATGAAATCATGACACTGATATTTACCGACTTCCGACCCAAAAACTGTCTCGTGGACCCCAATAAGGAGATTAATTTATATTTATCGGTAAAATAGTTAATTCCTGATGTTTCTTGGCAATAGTTAGGCATCAGAAACTGGTAAATACTATGCTCTGAGTACGACAATCTGGCAACGGTAGGGCGCAGCAGAGGTATTGAGGTACTGTAGTATTCAAACATACAACTAAAACCAAATTATCCTATATAATAAAATATATAAATATTATATTATTATATAATGAAATTAATAGTTTTCCTGTATAATTAATGATCACTAACGGCACACAAATTAATAAAACATAGCACCTTCACACTCGCTTGACTTGGAAACCAGATGTAAACAAACAGGCCTTCGTCAAGCCATCGCCAACGAAGTCACCATGGTATCCCTAGAAAAATCAATTTCATGGCCACAAGAGGCCATATATAGTCTCTTGGAGGGTCTCAACAATATTGCTGTAGTCCTCCTCGCTTCCCATATCCATGGTTGTCGTGCTTTGTATACATCTGGGCTTCTCGGAAGAGCGCAGGCGGCTGGACTGGACAGACTTCTGTGTGATCACTTGCGTTGTAAACTAGCCCTATATGGCTGGCTTCCAGCCCCGGCAAAATCGTCCAGCCCAGGGGTAACAGTGACTAGTGTAACCTTAGTTTTAGTGAGCGCTGATCTCCGTCCTAGGGCTCAATAAATTCAGGCTAAAAATCGAGCGAACAGGGTACTGGGTTTCATCTCAAGGAGCGTAAGCAATAGGAGCGTTGCTGTCATCCTCAAACTTTACTTAGCACTAATTAGACCTCATCTCGATTATGCGGTTCAGTTATGGTCACCCTACTATAGAATGGATATCAAGATGTTAGAATCTGTTCAGAGAAGGATGAGAAAAATTACTCAAGGGGTAAGAAACTTGCCCTATGATGATAGACAGAAGCAGTTAAATCTACACTCTCTAGAAAGGCGAAGGTTGCGAGGAGACCTGATCGAAGTCTATAATTTTTTTTTTTTACAGCTATGGAGACAGTGCAAGGGCGTAAAGAAAAAAAAAAAAAAGGCCCGCTACTTACTGCTCCAGAACAGAGGTTAAAGGAGTGTTCGAAATCAGAGGTCAATTTCGGGAGGAGAGGTGTCCTGATACCCTCCTCTTGAAAGAGTTCAAGTCATAGGCAGGAGGAAATACAGATGAAGGAAGATTGTTCCAGAGTTTACCAGCGTGAGGGATGAAAGAGTGAAGATGCTGGTTAACTCTTGCATAAGGGGTTTGGACAGTATAGGGATGAGCATGAGTAGCAAGTCTTGTGCAGCGGGGCCGCGGGAGGGAGGGAGGCATGCAGTTAGCAAGTTCAGAATAGCAGTCATCATGAAAATATCGATAGAAGATAGAAAGAGAGGCAACATGGCGGCGGAATTTAAGAGGTAGAAGACTATCAGTATGAGGAGGAGAGCTGATGAGACGAAGAGCCTTTGATTCCACTCTGTCAAGGAGAGCTGTGTGAGTGGACACCCCCCACACATGAGATGCATACTCCATACGAGGGCGGACAAGGCCCCTGTAAATGAACAGTAACTGTGCGGGGGAGAAGAACTGGCGGAGACGGTACAGAACGCCCAGCCTCGAGGAAGCTGATTTAGTAAGAGATGAGATATGAAGTTTCCAGTTGAGATTTTGAGTTAAGGATAGACCGAGGATGTTTAGTGTTGAGAAAGGTGATAGCTGGGTGTTGTCAAAGAATAGGGGATAGTTGTTTGGAAGATTGTGTCGAGTGGATAGGTGGAGAAACTGTGTTTTTGAGGCGTTGAGGGACACCAGGTTCCTCTTGCCCCAATCGGAATTAATAGTAAGGTCTGAGGCTAAGCGTTCTGCAGCCTCCAGCCTTGAGTCGTTAAGTTCCTGTAGGGTTGGTCTTCTGTTAAAAGAAGTTGAGTAATGCAGAGTGGAATCATCGGCGTAGGAATGGATAGGACAGTTCGTTTTGGAAAGATCATCAATGAACAACAGAAAGAGAGTGGGAGATAGGACAGAACCCTGTGGGACACCACTGATAATAGGTTCAGGGGAAGAACAGTGACCGTCTACCACAGCAGAAATAGAACGGTCAGAAAGGAAACTGGAGATAAAGGTACAGAGAGAAGGATAGAAACCGTAGGAGGGTAGTTTGGAGAGCAAAGATTTGTGTCAGACCCTATCAAAAGCTTTTGATATGTCCAGCGCAATAACAAAGGTTTCACCGAAACGGCTAAGAGAGGATGACCAAGAGTCAGTTAAGAAGGCTAGGAGATCACCAGTAGAACGCCCCTTGCGGAACCCAAACTGACGATCAGATAGAAGGTCAGAAGTGGAAAGGTGCTTTTGAATCTTCCGGTTAAGGATTGATTCAAAAGCTTTATATACACAAGAAAGTAAAGCTATGTACGGTAGTCTGAGGGATTGGAACGGTCACCCTTCTTAGGCACAGGCTGTATGAAGGCATACTTCCAGCAGGAAGGAAAGGTAGATATTGACAGGCAGAGGTGAAAGAGTTTGACCAGGCAGGGTGACAGCACGGAGGCACAGTTTTTAAGGACAATAGGAGGCACTCCATCAGGTCCATAAGCCTTCTGAGGATTGAGGCCAGAGAGGGCATAGAAAACATCATTTTGAAGAATCTTTATAACAGGCATAAAGGAGTCAGAGGGGGGATGAGTAGGAGGAATATGCCCAGAATCGTCCAGAGTGGAGTTTTTAGAAAAAGTTTGAGAGAAGAGTTCAGCCTTAGAGATAGATGAGACGGCAGTGTTGCCGTCAGGACAGAGGAGTGGAGGGAAAGATGAAGAAGTAAAGTTGGAGGAAATGTTTTTGGCTAGATGCCAGAGGTCACGGGAAGAGTTAGAGAAAGCAAGGTTTTGGCATTTTCTATTAATGAAAGAGTTTTTGGTTAGTCGGATAATAGATTTGGCACGATTCCGGGCAGAAATGTAAAGTTCATAATTAACATAGTTTGAAGGCTCTGGTACCTTTTGTAAGCTGCCTCTCTATCACGGACAGCACGAGAACAAACGTGATTAAACCAAGTCTTTTTAGCGTGAGGAGTAGAGAAAGAACGAGGAATGTATGCCTCCATTCCAGAGACAATCACCTCTGTGATGCGCTGAGCACACACAGAGGGGTCTCTATCCTGGAAGCAATAATCATTCCACGGGAAATCGGAAAAGTACATCCTCAGGTCGTCCCACCGAGCTGAAGCAAAATGCCAAAAGCATCGCCTCTTCGGTGGGTCCAGAGGGTGTACAGGAGCGATAGGACAGGATGCAGAAATAAGATTGTGATCGGATGAGCCCAACGGAGAGAGCAGTTTGACAGAATAAGCAGAAGGGTTTGAGGTAAGGAAGAGGTCTAGAATGTTGGGCAGAAATGAATGAAAGGCTTTAATAAAGGGGATATCAATAGGGTTTTGGTTGTAAAAGAACCCGTTAGGACACGTAGCAATGGTTTTAACTTAAATAAATTCAGATTCAACAAAGACATAGGAAAGAATTGGTTTACCAATGCAGTGTTGGATGAATGGAACATACTTGGCAGTGATGTTTTGGGTGCCAATACCATATATGCATTCAAGAAGAGTTTAGATAAATTCATGGATAGTGAGGTAAGGTGGGGTAAGGATTGCAGAAGCTGCCTTGTATAGGCCAACCGGCCTCTTGCAGACTCCTACGTTCTTATGTTCTTATATCACATATCGAACTTTACACTGAGTCCATGCCAGTGGTCGAAATAATTATGTCAGCATCTTTCTCGTTAGGCTATTCGAAAACGCTCTCTGATTACATCGCTGATCACAGGGAAATAAATGCAATGTTTTTTTTTTTTTTTAAATACGAACACTTTATAGATGGATTTAATATAAAACTAATGAAGTAGCCGCCTACACTGTTGTCACTCCGTCATTATCATCATCATTATCAGTCATTACCACAAGAACACCACACAGGGCGGTACATAGGGCGCCTGTGACGGTAAACGTGTAGGCGCACGACTTACTCTTTCTAGCAGTGACCACAGTCCGGAACTAGTTGTCTCCTATGCGTGTGAATTGTGTTCGTTCGGCTCCACTCGTTACCGTCTATATTTAGGACTACTGTGCATCATACTGACCAAATATGGTGTTCTTATCAAGATAATTACACAGTAAGCAGCATGAACTGGTGGGGTGATGCGGGCTGCGACATATTTGGGACGTCTGGACTTACGTCAGGCCAGTGGGATCGACCTCCAGTCATCACAGCACTCGCACTGAACCAGTGATGAAAACCTGTCTTTAATCATAGCTTTTCAAACATTTTACAAATACGTATATACGTATATACGTTTAAAAATTTCAGATGTTTGTGGAGTAGGTAGGAAGACACCTACCGAACGGGCGCAAGCCACTCCCGGTGAGGTATATATGGGAGGTGAGAAGGGAGCTGAAGCCCTCCAAAGACCCTTCCCATGTCCTCACTAACCGTTTCCCTATTGTCTCACCAACACCGGAGAGTAGTTCAGCATGCTCTCTAAAGACAGATCCTCTCTTTATCCACACCACACTACATTCACATAACATATACACCTTTTTCCAAAATTCAAAATTCAAAATGGCTCAATTAAGCAATGCCTCAGGTCCCCGCCTGGGGGACCACAAATTCCCCAGGAGGACTCCCTTCTGGCTGCCGACCCGAGAGGTGTCTTGATAACTCCTCGAACCTCTTTCTTCTCAATTTCTGCAACATTCGCGGTCTTCGCTCTAATTTTCATTCTGTGGAACATCATCTCTCCTCCTCTAAACCTCACCTTCTCTTCCTTACCGAAACACAGGTTTCTGAGGCTACTGACAGCAATCTCTACTCTGTTCCCTCCTACTATCTCTATCCTAAATTTCAATCCAAAGCTGGATGTTGCGCCTACGTGCGCAACGACATCACTGCTCTCGTGCCCACGACCTTGACTCTTCTGAATTTTCCACCATCTGGTTAAGACTTCACTGTCATTCTATTACTAAATACATCTGTGCTGTTTATCTCTCACCTAACTCTACCAACTATGTAAAATTCTTTGACTATTTGAATTCTAAAGTGGAGCACATCTTGACCCACTCTCCCTTCGCTGAAATCTCCATCCTAGGAGATTTCAATATTCACCACCAGCTTTGGCTTTCATCCTCTTTCACTGACCATCCTGGTGAACAAGCCTACAACTTTGCTATCCTCAACGACCTAGAGCAGTTGGTCCAGCACCCTACACGTATTCCTGACCGTCTTGGAGATCGGCCCAACATTCTAGACCTCTTCCTTACCTCAAACCCTTCTGCTTATTCTGTCAAACTGTTCTCTCCGTTGGGCTCCTCCGATCACAATCTTATTTCTGCATCCTGTCCTATCGCTCCTGTACATCCTCTGGACCCACCGAAGAGGCGATGCTTCTGGCATTTTGCTTCAGCTCGGTGGGACGACCTGAGATGTGCTTTCCATTCCCGTGGAATGATTATTGCTTCCAGGATAGAGACCCCTCTGTGTGTGCTCAGCGCATCACAGAGGTGATTGTCTCTGGAATGTAGGCATACATTCCTCGTTCTTTCTCTACTCCTCACGCTAAAAAGCCTTGGTTTAATCACGCTTGTTCTCGTGCTGTCAATGATAGAGGTAGCTCACAAAAGATACCAGAGCCTTCAAACTAATGCTAATTATGAACTTTACATTTCTGCCCGAAATCGTGCCAAATCTATTCTCCGACTAACCAAAAATTCTTTCATTAATAGAAAATGTCAAAACCTTGCTTTCTCTAACTCTTCCCGTGACTTCTGGCATCTAGCCAAAAACATCTCCTCCAACTTCACTTCTTCATCTTTCCCTCCACTCCTCAGTCCTGACGGCAACACTGCCGTCTCATCTATCTCTAAGGCTGAACTCTTCTCTCAAACTTTTTCTAAAAACTCCACTCTGGACGATTCTGGGCATATTCCTCCTACTCATCCCCCCTCTGACTCCTTTATGCCTGTTATAAAGATTCTTCAAAATGATGTTTTCTATGCCCTCTCTGGCCTCAATCCTCAGAAGGCTTATGGACCTGATGGAGTGCCTCCTATTGTCCTTAAAACTGTGCCTCCGTGCTGTCACCCTGCCTGGTCAAACTCTTTCGCCTCTGCCTGTCAACATCTACCTTTCCTTCTTGCTGGAAGTATGCCTTCACACAGCCTGTACCTAAGAAGGGTGACCGCTCCAATCCCTCAAACTACCGTCCTATTGCTTTACTTTCTTGTCTATCTAAAGCTTTTGAATCAATCCTTAACCGTAAGATTCAAAAGCACCTTTCCACTTCTGACCTTCTATCTGATCGCCAGTATGGGTTCCGCAAGGGGCGTTCTACTGGTGATCTCCTAGCCTTCTTAACTGACTCTTGGTCATCCTCTCTTAGCCGTTTCGGTGAAACTTTTGCTATTGCGCTGGACATATCAAAAGCTTTTGATAGGGTCTGGCACAAATCTTTGCTTTCTAAACTACCCTCCTACGGTTTCTATCCTTCTCTCTGTACCTTTATCTCCAGTTTCCTTTCTGACCGTTCTATTTCTGCCGTGGTAGACGGTCACTGTTCTTCTCCTAAATCTATTAACAGTGGTGTCCCACAGGGTTCTGTCCTATCTCCCACTCTTGTTCTGTTGTTCATTGATGATCTTCTTTCCAAAACGAACTGTCCTATCCATTCCTACGCCGATGATTCCACTCTGCATTATTCAACTTCTTTTAATAGAAGACCCACCCTTCAGGAACTTAACGACTCAAGGCTGGAGGCTGCAGAACGCTTAGCCTCAGACCTTACTATTATTTCCGATTGGGGCAAGAAGAACCTGGTGTCCTTCAACGCCTCAAAACACAGTTTCTCCACCTATCCACTCGACACAATCTTCCAAACAACTATCCCTATTCTTTGACAACACCCAGCTATCACCTTCCTCAACACTAAACATCCTCGGTCTATCCTTAACTCAAAATCTCAACTGGAAACTTCATATCTCATCTCTTACTAAATCAGCTTCCTCGAGGCTGGGCGTTCTGTACCGTCTCCGCCAGTTCTTCTCCCCTGCACAGTTGCTGTCCATATACAGGGGCCTTGTCCGCCCTCGTATGGAGTATGCATCTCATGTGTGGGGGGGCTCTACTCACACAGCTCTTCTGGACAGAGTGGAGGCAAAGGCTCTTCGTCTCATCAGCTCTCCTCCTCATACTGATAGTCTTCTACCTCTTAAATTCCGCCGCAATGTTGCCTCTCTTTCTATCTTCTATCGATATTTCCACGCTGACTGCTCTTCTGAACTTGCTAACTGCATGCCTCCCCCCCTCCCGCGGCCCCGCTGCACTCGACTTTCTACTCATGCTCATCCCTATACTGTCCAAACCCCTTATGCAAGAGTTAACCAGCATCTTCACTCTTTCATCCCTCACGCTGGTAAACTCTGGAACAATCTTCCTTCATCTGTATTTCCTCCTGCCTACGACTTGAACTCTTTCAAGAGGAGGGTATCAGGACACCTCTCCTCCCGAAACTGACTTATCTTTCGGCCACCTCTTTGGATTCTTTTTAGGAGCAGCGAGTAGCGGGCTTTTTTTTTATTAATGTTTACTTTTTTGTGCCCTTGAGCTGTCTCCTTTGCTGTAAAAAAAAAAAAAAAAAAAAAAAAAAAAAAAAACGATCTCATTATTCTTCAGCGAAAATATTGTAGTTTTTGTTAAAATTAAAATCTGTTCACTGCATATATTTCTATTGATTTTTAAAAGTGTGTCCAAGATCTTTAAAGTACTATTTATCAGGGTGGCGCTCTAGGGCTAATAGTCCAATGAAGGACAATTAGCTTTCCTAATGTTTTCCATATGTTGCTGACTAATATTTGTGTATTCCATCTTGTTCCGCCAAATACACTTATATCGTGTCGCATGCCAAAGTCCATTTGTTTATTCGAGATATTAAATAAAGTACCTCAAATCTTTGAATGCCTTCGTGGTGCAATGTTTACCGTGCATGGGTTCGAATTCCGGCCCGAAGAGTCATCGTTCAGCTCATCCAGCTATTCCCCCTCCCTTTCGTGCTGGTCAATAAATAGCCTGGAGAAACCTGAGAAAATTGAACTATGTAACCTGGATGTCACTTTGGCCCAGTATTCAAGAGTAATGAATAGGTTCTTAACTGCCCCAGGTACAAGGGCCAATGCGACGGAGATGAGCACCGCGGCCACGTCCCCACGTATTCCCCACGTATTCTACAAACTTAACATTTTATCTTAATCTTTGTATGGTTTATAATTCATTAGGCTAGCACCTTGTCTCCATTTATATTCCTAGTTATTCTTCTTCGTGGATTTCTTAGCTTATCTCCGGAAGCTTTGTGAGGTGCTATATTTCTAAACAATTTCTTAGGAAATGCAGGATATATATATATATATATATATATATATATATATATATATATATATATATATATATATATATATATATATATATATTGTACACCCTTCTCTACAGGGATTCATGAAGCAAGTTCTTCATGATATTACTACACCTACCGCAGACACACTCTTCTTTTTTTCTTTATGGTTTATTTTTCGTGTGCTGGATTTACAGTAACTTTGTCATATGTCTGTCTGTCTGTCTGTCTATCTGTCTGTACGTATGTATCTATCTATCTATCTATCTATCTAGCTACCTATCTATCTCTCTATCTATCTGTCGATATATATATATATATATATATATATATATATATATATATATATATATATATATACACACTCGTCTGCTCTCAAGTGTTTCGTTCTGAATCATTATTTGTAGTTTCATTCCCGATCATTATGTGTTGTCCTGACAAGTAGTTGTTAACATTTTGTTTTCCTCACATTCCTCTTAATATTTTATCACAATATCCATGAAAAGGAATGAAGCTGCTCTCATAAGGTTGAAGTCAGATTCGCAAGAATGAATTATAGAAATACTACGAACTCGTCGATGTCGTGTAATACAAAACATCACTTTTCAAGGAATATTATTTACATTTTTTTCACGTAACATCATTATTTTTTTGTATGGTAATACGTCATTCTTCTATTTATTTATTTTATGATTTCCCGGTATAGTGGTTATCACGCCTGTATTGGAATCCAGTTGCAACTGAGTTCGATCCCAGCTTCGACAGTCAGTTCACAGCCCACCCATCTCTTTACTCTCCCATTTGGCCAGGTCAATACGATATTACTTAAGGAAATCTGGGGAAGAAATACTATGGCAGACCCGATGTTACACATACACACACAAAGTTGACGGATATAAGAACTTTTTTTTTCTTCTTTTTTTTTACGTCTTGGCCTATTGCGCCGGTAGGCTTCTTCCCGGTGGATCCTGATGGTCGGTCCAAGGCCTCTTCCCGGTGGGTCCTGATGGTCGGCCCAGCCCGTTCTGGCGCAGGCGAGTGTTTATAGTGGCGCCATCTTGCATTGGCTCATGCTGCCCTCCCGGAGCTCATCTTTAATCCTAGAATCTAGAGTCCGGGTTGATAAGTGGTCTTCTGGACAGCATGTGGGTAGTTTTAAGCCACTCGGCGGCGGCTGAAAAATCCCAGCTTTGTGGCACCGGTCGGGGATTGAACTCGCGTCCTCCTGAACGCGGGGCCGTCTTGCTATCTGTTCAGCCACCGCCTACCCATAGGCGACGCACACATAGTATATGCCCTCAACTTTACTTTTTTTATGCAATGTACCCTAGTAAATTCATTGTCACCCTACCAATAATACTTTTTATAAATTCTGTCCTCTTTTGGTCAGTACGACGGCGGAACGACTCCTTCTCGTCCTCAAATGCTCGACATTAGAGAAGTTATCAACAGTCGCGGCTCCCCTCAAATGCCAGAGTTAAATCTTATTTCACAGGGTCGAGTGTTGCTTTTCATGAATTCCAAATATTAAAAAGGGTCAGATCTATAGAGGATTTCGAGCAAGATGAAGATGAGAAGTTCAAAAGGGAAAGGAGTTAGAGAGAAATTAGAGAGAAGAGGTAGAGGAAAGGATAGGAGGTATGAAGATGAGGGACACAAAATGATGATGGGAGAGAGAGAGAGAGAGAGAGAGAGAGAGAGAGAGAGATGTTTACATATATCTATTAACATGGACTTCATGCCACACAGACCCTCTGTACTTTTACCTTAGTGAAACTTTATGAAATCAAATGGCACCAAGACTTTACATTTTTACTGTAGTAAATTTTAAGTGGAAATTGTTAGTCGATCTAGTTTTTAATTGAGTTAATCGTTTTGCACTGGACTGATGAAAGTGAGAGCTTATTCTATTCTCGCGCTACAACAATAGTGAAGAGCAATTTGGTGCAGTTTGAATTCATTAATTTATATTTGAATTTTGTGCCTGTATTTCTACTTTGAAATGTGTCATCGGTCATAAACAACTTAATTTTGTCCACATTCGTAAAGTAGTTTGAAACGTTCAATCAGTTTTCCTCGGAGGCGACGTTTCACCATAGGGTTTGTTGTGCATGGAGAGTATCCTTGTTGCTCTACTGTCAGTTTTTGTCTAATTTCTAGGAAATTTGCACTTTTGAAATTAGACACTTATTTTATTTTTAGTCACTTTTATTTGAGCTCTAATATTAACGCGTATACTCGCTTCTGATCGCAAGAACCGAGGTGTCTTTATACCAAAACATTACTGACTATAATATCTTGAGTCACTATAACAAGATCTAGTTTATTATTTTGTCGAGTTGGTTCAGTAACTATTTGATTAGGCAACTATCCTCTAAACATTTAAGCATTCTGTGTGACTCTCACTTTGTATCTGAGAGTGACGTCCAGTAAATATATAGGGAGATTAAAGTCTTCTGATATCAGTGAGACGCTCTTATTAAGTAATTTTTGTACGACGCTATACATTTCAGTAGCATCATCGAGTGGTTGACCCTGAGTCCTAGAGGCGACGGATATATATATATATATATATATATATATATATATATATATATATATATATATATATATATATATATATATATATATATATATATATATATATATATATATACAGTTATTTTTTTATACAGAATTTAAAAGCACTCGCAAATGTTCAGCATTGTTGTCTCTTGGTGTTTTTCAGTGTGTTACAAATAGCTTTTGACGTAAAGGGCGATATCACAACCGCTATAGCTGACACGATAATTGTTGAAAAGCATGTTGTCATTTATGTTGTAATTTGAATTTAAATCGATATTTAAGATGTTAATGGACGTTTCCGTTATAAAAATTACGTCGAAATTTTCTGTAAAAACAAGGCACCTGAATTTTTTATTCATACTTATTTTATGTTACGAGCATTGGAATTTAGGACTTTCAGATTATCTTCAAGTTTAATGTAGGTGGTATTACATACGGTTATACCATAATGCGTTAGGAGTGCAGCATGACACCCCCTCACACGGACGGGATGGGGAGTCGCGGTCGAGAGCAGTTTCTTGAACGAGGGTCGCGCACTGCTTCGTCTAGAGGCCTTCAAAATCTAGCTGCTCCGACAGATGACAGGTGCAGACCGTACCTTTGGAAGAGTCCACCCTAGCTGTAGAAATAACGTCAAACATTGAAAAATCCCACGTCGAATTACCTGCAAAGAGTCTTCAAGCGGCTATTAAGATTGAAGGCTGTTTTAGACTTCATTTGCTGCCGACATCCTTGGAAGAATTCCTAAAATTTTAATGTTTGGTGATATAGTCTTGAATTGCAGGATAAACTTGCGGTACTCTACGATAGTACCTCGGCGGGATCTTGCTGACGTCATTAGTACTGATTGAAGAAGAAAAAGAGAGTCAATAGAGGCCTCAGCGGATACCTCGGCAGCTCCAGAGTAACAATAGCTGTACTTTCGTTGGTGAACTCTTCCACATAATACAAATACCTGGTGGCCAGTCATCGAGTTCCCAACCAAGAAAGTGATTTGCAAATAACTAACTTTAATTAACAAATTAATTAACAAACAAATAATTAACAAATAACTAACACATAACTATTGCTTAAATGACGCTCCCATAAGCAGGTCTGGGTGCGAGAGGGATTTAGGGGTCTTAGTGAGCTCTGATCTCCGTCCAAGGGAACAATGCATTCAAGCTAGAAATCGAGCAAATAGGGTACTGGGATTTATTTCAGGGAGCGTAAGCAACAGAAGCGCCGAAGTCTTTCTCAAATTATATTTAGCATTAGTTAGACTTCATCTTGACTATGCGGTTCAGTTCTGATCACCTAACTATAGAATGGATATCTAAATGTTAGAATCGATGCAGAGGAGGATGACCAAGATGATTCAGGGGTTGAGAAACTTGCCATACGAGGAAAGACTCAAACAGGTAAACTAGAAAGGCGAAGGGTGCCTGGAGACATGATCGTGGTTTATAAATGGATGAAGGGCTTTAATAAGGGGGATATTCATAAGGTTTTGTTGGTAAGAGAACCGGGTAGGACACAAAGTAATGGGTTTAAACTGGATAAATTCAGATTCAACAGGGACATAGGCAAAAATTGGTTTACTAACAGAGTGGTGGATGAGTGGAATAGGCTTAGCAGTCACGTGGTGAGTGCCAATACAATTGTCACATTCAAAAATAGATTAGATAAATTCATGGACAGCGATATTAGGTGGGGTTAGATACACGGGAGCTTAGGTTCAAAGGAGCTGCCTTGTACACTGTACAGGCCTACCGGCCTCTTGCAGACTCCTACGTTCTTATGGTGAAGCAATGAATCGGGTAAATGACATGGCGGGCGGGTCTGACACCTCCCTGCCGTGAAGTCCATACTATCATGAGTGCTTCTGCCAAGCCCCTCTAACGATGCACCTTCAGTCCTTATGGAGGATTGGTGTGCAGGGGAAGGGAATGGAGGTGTGGCAGTAGTGGAAGATTCGTCATGTTCGCCGAATAAATTCCTGTAAAACCTCAACAGTGCGGGTTAGATCAGTAATCTTCTCCCGGCCAGCTGCCAACTTCAAGTCTTGATGCTAAAATCTTGTTTACATGTTCTGTTTCAGTGGGCACATCCTGCAGACGAAAGAACGACCTGTAAAAAAAAAAATATATATATATATATATATATATATATATATATATATATATATATATATATATATATATATATATATATATATATTTATATATATATATATATATATATATATATTTATATTTACAGCAAAGGAAACAGCTCAAGGGCAAAAAAAGGGAAACAATAATGAAAAAAAAGTCCGCTACTCACTGCTCCTATGAAAGAGTTTAGAGGAGCGCCCGAAAAATAGGTCAGTTTCGGGAAGAGAGGTGTCCTGATACCCTCCACTTGAAAAAGTTTAAGTCGTAGGCAGGAGGAAATACAGATGAGGAAGATTGTTCCAGAGTTTACCAGCGTGAGGGATGAAAGAGTGAAGATGCTGGTTAAGGCCGATTCACACTATACCACCACGTTTACGGGGCGTGACCGTACCTGAACGGGACCGTAACGGACCGGACCTGCACGGGACCGTCATGGGCCCCGGAGGCCTGTAGGTGACTGATATATTTAAATTAGTTTTTTACAATGTTTACTCGCACGCACAAATGTTCAATGTTACTGTCTCTTGGTGTTCAATCAGTGGGTTGCAAATAGTTTTTGACGTAAAGGGCGACGCCACCACCTCTTCGCTTGACACGATCTTTGTTGAAGAGTCCGTAGCCATCTATGTTGTATTCTGGACTTAAATCAATATTTGTGGTATCGATAAATGTTTCGGTTATAGCAACTACGTCAAAACTTTCTGTTGAAACAAGACATCAGTTCATCAAACTTATTTCTTAGGCTACACTCATTTAAACTTAGGAATTTTATATTATCTTGAGGTTTAGTAATAGAGGTGGTGTTACTTGCGGGTTCACGGTTTCGCGGTTGTTGTGTTGCATGCCGTCATATTACACGGGCGGGTTGTAGGGACGCGGCTGAGAGCATTTTTTTGTTCGGGTGTCACGTACTGCGCGTCGTTAGCGAGCCTTCCGAAACTGGCTGCCCCGACGGGGGAGAGGTGTAGTTCGGCCCTATGGAAGAGCTCATCCTGGAAGTAGAAAGCCTACGGTACTTGTCCAGCAGTTCTTCAGACCGGGTGGTGATGACGCTGTTCGTACCAGTGTGGAGAACAAAAAGAGTCATTAGAAGCCTCAGCGGAGACCTCGTCCAGGGCAGCTGTGCTGTCGTCAACTCCAGCTCCAGGATAACAATAGTTACACCTACGACGGGGGACTCTTCCAAAGAATTCAACCACCTGATGGCGAATCACAGAGTCCCCAACCAGGAAAGTGCTCTGCTCCTCTTCCTCCTCTTCCAGTATGGCAAATATGTTGAAGCACTGAGTAGGGTAAACGGCGCTTTGGGCGGGTCTGGCTCTTCCTTTCACGGGAGTGAAACCTGTAGTGGCAGGTGAAGCTCTTCAATTTCCCTGTGGCAAGACACCTTCCTTTGGTGGCGGGGCTTGAAGAGCAGGGGCGGCGGGTGATGGGGCGTCAGTGACAGCAGGTGCGACGAAGTTGGCCTGCATAAATTCCTGAAAGGTTTCGACATTACGAGTTAATTCGGTGATCTTCTCATGGTCAGTTGTCAGCCTCTCATCTTGTTCAAGGAGTCTCGTATCCATCTGCTGTCTCATCAGGCAAATCTTGCAGACGGGCGAGCGTCCGGTGAAAAAATGGCCTGAGAAGCTCCCGGAGCTAGATGAACATTTCTTCAGCGCCATCTGCAGGAAAAGAGAGCAAGCGCACGCGAGAGAGAGAGAGAGAGAGAGAGAGAGAGAGAGAGAGAGAGAGAGAGAGAGAGAGAGAGAAGGGAAGAGAAGAGAAGAGAAGAGAGGAGAGGAGAGGAGAGGAGAGGAGAGAGAGAGAGGGGGGGGGGGGGGAGGAGGAGGGGCCAGTGCCACCCGCACTGGCCCGCAGCCACCTACGCACCCACCTAATAAAATTAACCGTATACACTACACCCTTGCAGGGACACGCCAGTCCTCCTCGGGTGAGCAGCAGGCCCGCCCTTCCGGTCCGCCGGTTAAGTTGACTGTCTGGCTGCTCACCCGGGTCCTGCTACGGGCTGCTACTGGGCGCCTGTCCGGGGGGCCGGTGTCTCCGTCGCTGCTCGCCGGTTGATACCCGTGGCTGTGGCGGAGGCGGAGACGTCCTTACAACCGTCCCGAGTTTTAAATTGCTCGCCCCCCCTTACAGGGCCGCCTTTGTGCAAAGGCCCTGTCCCCTTATTAAAGGGGTAAAACTTAAAGACAAGACAAGAAGATACACCCTTGCCCAGTGCATTGCCCAGTGCACTATAACCTCTTGATTGCTTCCGCCACTACCCGTACTGTGAGGTGAACAGCCCCTGTGGTCTTCAAAACCTTCACTCACCGTATCGGGGACAAACTATATCCGGCCCTGTTTCTCGCCGGCTTAGGACTGTGCAGGAGGCTACCTATGCCTTGTTAGGCTCATCACGCTCCACCATGGCCACCCTCCACAGGGTGAAGGTGAAATATAAACTCGATGATGGAGCAGAAAAGCCAACCATAGAAAGAAAACTCCTTAAATGCCTAGAGCGCAAGAATATCTTGGTGGCAGACATAAAAGAGAGTTAGGGGGGCTTTTCCTCGTATGTGGCTGATGACAAGTCATATGACCACATATTTATGGATACAACATCCAAAGTCCTCAGCGATGAGGGCTTCACCCTATACACCCCCACAGAGGTGAAATGCCGAAATAGCATTATCATAAAGAATGTACAGGGCTTGGCTGACTATGATGTGGATCATATCAAAGAAGATATTGAACGCATACAGCGCTGGGCATCAATCATGGAGGTCATTCGCTTCTCGAAAGGCCACACGTATAAAGGCATGTTCAGAACACAAGACATGGCTGCCACGGCATGCAGGCAGGGACTGAAAGTCCAACATCTCAGCCTTACGTCAGCCCAGCTGGAGGTGGAACAGTTTATTCCACTTACTGTGTGCTTCAAATGCTACCAGATTGAAGGACACACAACACAGGATTGCACAAAGCCGCATGGCTACAAAGTGTGTTCAGTCTGCGCTCAGACAGACCACATGTGGCAGGAGTGCAACGCAAGGAAACAAAAATGTCTCCTATGCTCTGGTCAGCATTCATGCATGGCCATGAAATGCCCCAAACGGAAACAGGTCCTTATGACCAAACGGGCCAGGGTAAACGCCAACAGGCTGTAACCTAACCAGTTGTATTTTTAATTTTTTTTACGTCGCGGCCTATTGCGCCGGTAGGCTTCTTCTCTGGTAGGGCCTGATGGTCGACCCAAGGCTTCTTCCCGGTGGGGTCTGATGGTCGGCCCAGCCCGTTCTGGCGCAGGCGAGTGTTTATAGTGGCGCCATCTTGCATTGGCTCATGCTGCCCTCCCGGAGTTCATCTTTAATCCTAGAATCTAGAATCCGGGTTGATAGGTGGTCTTCTGGACAGCATGTGGGTAGTTATAAGCCACTCGGCGGCGGCTGAAAAATCCCAGCTTGGTGGCACCGGTCGGGGATTGAACTCGCGTCCTCCTGAACGCGGCGCCATCACTCTGTCGACTCAGCCACCGCCTCCCAGAGCAGAGATACCTTCTTATGTAGCCAACAACAATCAGACTTACCTATAACCCGGCTCATTAGAAAATTAATTGAAGGTTGCAACCGTCACGGCTATTGCCCAGTCTGAAGAACAAAGAACGCCAGAAACATACCAGGAAGTGATTAGGACACTGATCAGTGATAACGGCCTCCCAACACAGGCTGTTCCTAACACAGCAGAAACAGCCTTGAGCCAACTCGCTCAGACCCTCAAAGCCTTAGTATCACATCTCAGAACAAGGGCGGTCACACACCCACACCTCCCTACCCCCGCGGCCAGTTCGGCCCGGGCTGTCACGCCAACACAAACAGACGATAGATCTCCAGTGAAGAGACCCCGGGGTTCCAGGAGGGGCAAGAAGGCAGCAGCCCTACCCTCCCAACCCTCGCGATCACACTCGTCGCCTGTACCGCTATGTCCCCCAACCCAGGAACAAGACAGAGGTGCCACCCAGACAAGCTCCCGCCCCGGCCTGAGGAGCGGAGCAAAGGGAAACACAAACACGGACCCTTAATACACACACCCATGTCATTCACACAGCTTGTCGATCAACTAAAAAATTTACAGCACAATGTCCACCATTGGCACACCAAACGCATCAATTTAATAAACACATGCACGATAACCCAGACATAATCCTCATTAATAGCCATGGTCTACCCAACATCCACGCTTTAAAGATACCAGGTTATTCATGCTATCAGCGGAACAGGACTGGTGAGCAACACGTGGGGGTGGCAATAGCAGTCAGGTCAGGTATCCAACACAAACTCCACGACGACTTCCACTACTCCGACACCCTTTCCGTTAAATTAATGACTACCCTCGGGCCCATTAATATTGCCACCACTTACATCCCACCAAGAGAGGGCTGCATTATGTTTCCTGACTTCTATAAGCTGCTACGCATACCTGAACCCATGTACTTACTAGGCGACTTAAATGCACGCCACACCAGCCTTGGCCATTTCAACACAAATACAAAAGGACGAAACATTATGAAAATAATCAACACCTTCGGAGCCCAGCACATAGTTCCTAACTTCCCCACGTTCCTGGGCCAGTCAGCTCTTACTACGCCTGACGTGATTCTGACCAACGGGAAAACATACCACAACACCCATGTTGCCAGGGGCCACTAACGAGCAGCGACCACCTCCTAATACTATTCACCATCTCAACCACTCCCATTGTCGTGCCCTGCCCGCAACGAATGAACAAAAAAAGAGCAAATTGGGAGCAATACAAGGACATAATAGATTCAGACCTACCAGACCTGCACCTTGAGGGACAAAGCATATATGACATAGAAACTGCAGTCAACACCTGATAAACCGCTGTCAAAACTGCCCTAGCACAAGCAATTCCCCTTACAAGGCACAAAACATTATCACCCCCCCCCCCACACACACACACACACAACCAAGAGATTACGGACACACAGCTTCGTTTTCCCAACATCCTCCGATACGCCGGGAGGCACGGCTGAACGCATGACCTTTATCAACAAAGCAGAGTTATCCAACGAACGCTACAGGATACGTGCAAAGCAGAATACAACGAGCACTGGGAAAACACAGTAAAAGGCCACGTAAAAAAATACAAGGAACCAAAAGCCTTCTGACAGGGAATAAAACACCTGCAGGGCAACCCACACCAGCGCCCCATCCACCTGAAGAAGGGGGGACTCAAAATACAGGATGATGACAGTATCGCCCATGAGTTCAAAGAAACCTGAAAGTCAGTATTAACAATAAGACCTGAAGACAATCCTCATTATGACCAAAACATTGAACGGGAAGTACTGGCATGGCTTCACCAGGACGGCGGCAGGACCCCACAAGGACCACCCCTCACCACACGGTTGACTCGCGCCGCCTAACACAGGCCCGTCTGCTGACGATGGAAATAGGTACAACCGAGTTCCGATCAGCAATAAACAGGACGAAAAACACATCGCCCGGACAAAGCAAAATAGATAAACAACAAATCAGTATGTTACCCCCCCGCGGACTGGCGTACCTACTCACCATATACAACGCCATGCTGACAACAGGCTACTTTCCTCACCGATTCAAAGAAGCCACACTCACCATGATACCTAAGCCAGGCAAACCATCCACGGATCCCAAAAACTACAGGCCGATTTCACTCCTAAAAGTCCCAGGAAAAATCTTCGAAAGAATAATTAACTTACGCCTCAGTTGTCACCTCGAGGAAAATAACCTTTATAACCCGTCCCAGTACGGCTTCAGAGCAGGGAGGAGCACCACGTCAGCCATCTTCATCGCCAACGAAAAAGTAGCTCTCACTAAAGGACAAGGAACAAACTGCATTATTATCCAACGCGACAACAGCAAGGCGTTTGATAAAGTCTGGTTACAAGGCCTGCAATACAAACTACTTCAACTCGGACTGCCGGAGTTACGGGAAAAACTGTTATGCAGCTTCCTCAATCAACGCTCAACTTCCATTTGGGTCAAGTCAGCAATACCCCCCCTCCCCCTGCACAGCGGCGTGCCACAGGGCAGCGTGTTATTACCAAAACTCTTCATCACTTACACCTCTGATATGCCCCGGCCTGATAATACAAACTGTATGGATATGTATTATGCTGACGACGCGACACAACTAGTGACCTCCAACGATACCCTGGACGACCACGACGCCCTTTTTTCGGGAAGCGAACAGACTCAACATATTCGAAAAAAAGTGGAAGATCAAAACAAACATAGACAAGTTCTCAGTGGTCGCACTCGGCAGAAAAAAAATAAACGACATACAAATACAAGGCAACACCATCCCTCACCGAAAACAATGACAGATATTAGGCCACACAGTGACATCCAATGGCCTGATCGTTAAGCACGTCAACGACAAAACCATGAAAGTGAAAACAGCCCTCACATCACTAAACAGATTCTGGCACTTCACAGAAAGGCTCAAACTATATCTAGTAAAGACAAAGATCCTTCCTATACTAGACTACCCACCCACCCCAACACATATATCTTCCCACACCAAGATGTTACAACTACAAAGGCTGCAGAACAAAGCGCTGAGATTTGCCAAGGCATAGAAGTATCCATACACGGGGGGCAGCCGGCAAGATATGGGAGAAACTCGACCAGCAAGACGACGTGAACTACAACCACGTCAAGGAGCTTGACGGCAGCACCAGGCAACACGAACTTGGCCCATCCCTGGTTTCCGCGCAGCTTGAAGCCACTACGAGAACATCCGCCCACACACCACTTCACGAAAGTGACAACATGGCTTAGCTTAGCTTTACACACAAACAAATCAAACACACACACACACACACACACACACACACACACACACACACACACACACACGCACACACACACACACACACGCACACACACATAGCACGCCGGGGGTATACACATAAGGTGCCCGATACACAATAAACAACACCAAAACAACTAACGAACCTACACCATACAACTGCCCATTCCACCAAGGGTTGTACTTTATCTTCCTTCCATTTGTACTCACATACCCAATCCGTCGAGTTGCGGCTCTCCTTACATTCCCTACAAACTCACTATTGGCTTCATCCACGTCATACACACTTCCATTCATCCAGTCTAATTCCCTCAGGTCTACCTGGAAATCTCCCCATCTAACATCTCTCAACCTTCATTTCTTTCTTTCCCTCTTCACTTCTTTCATTTCTAGCATACAGGTCACATTCCACCACTAGTATATTGTGATCAGACACTACATCAATCATTCCGTCCTCATCTATCCACATACGAGACACACACTCACGCATTTTCCCATTCACTAACACTTAATCAATGGCAGACTCCTGATCCCTTGCACTCCACTTCACACGTCCCTCAACCATCGTAACATTTAGGTTTTCCAGATTCATTTCATCCACAAACTCATTCAGCATCTCTCCATTCCGGTTAATTCTCTCCTTATCCACACCCACGTGTATATCTCCCATGACAATAACATTCTCTCCGGAATACTCTCTCTATTACTTTCCTCACCACACCATACTTCCCTCTGTTCTCCCTCACGGCTCTCTCACCTTCCACCGTCATGTACACCACAATCACTATCAGCCTCTCAGACTTACCCTTGGCATTCACACACTCCACTTTCAGTGCTAGAACATCTTCACTGTCAGCACTGGTCCCTACATTTACTTCTTCCACTCTGAAACCCTTACTTTTCCTGTGGAGTAGGGCTATGCCTCCTTCCCGTGTGTTATGCTTTTCTCTGCCCTTTCCAATCATCGCAAACACTTCCCCATCCACAGGCACGTCATCCCTTAAGTGAGTCTGTCACACCAGCCAGATCAAACTTCCACTCATCCAGCTCCCTGCCCATGTCATCCAGCTTACCTGTGCCCCATCCTCTCACATTTCTACAACCGATGTTCATACAGTTCATACGCTTTACTGCCTGGTTGGTGGTTTCTCTTCCTTGCTCTCTCTCTAGAGAGAGCGAGAGAGAGGGAGGAGCGAGAGAGAGGGAGGGGAGAGAGAGAGAAGTAGGTATCTGGGGGATAGTCAGGTCAGGTCACTCTCCACACCTGTGAGGGAGTGGCGGCTTGCCACCTGGAATTTGGAAATATCTAATGATTAGGACGGAAAGAGTGTAACACTGATGTTTTGTGTATATATGTTTACAGAGCGCTACGTCGAGAAGGTAGATATAGGGGAGAGGTAGTGAAATTAAGGGCTATCATTTTTCCTTTCTTCGAAGCACACGTCGTTCGCACAGCTATCAGCAAGTAGCTCACGGCACTCAGCACATATCACACGGTACTGCAGACAGCACACAGACTCGGCGCACAGCACTTGGCACAACAATCAGCACACAGCAGACGGCGTAACAGCACACGGCACGCAGTCAGCACACAGACTCAGCGCACAGCACCTGCACATCAGTCAGCTCACAGAACACAGTACAGCAGTCAGCACTCAGTACACAGCAGGATCGCCAAATCGGCTGGCAAACAACACTTTGTAACACGCGGCGAGTACGGGAGACGCCTTAAACAGCGTAACCCAATCAACGAGGATGGTAGCGGCAGGTAACAGAAGCAAGTGAGGTCACGGGGCGAGGAGAGGGTGACCTCTCGCAGAGAGGAGAGGGCAGCAAATGAGAGAGAGACTGATTATATGGTGTCTCAGAGCTAGGCAATATAAAGTCATATTCAGATTTTACTCACGACTGTTGTGATAATAATGCTGAGTAGGTACGGAAAGTAGGTATAAAAGACAGTTGATACTACACTAGCCGTGACAGTGAAGCTACAGTGAATGTGATGGTGTTGGTGTTTCAAGGCGAGTTCTTGTAGAAGGCCTATACTATCATCTTAATTTTAGTGATAATGACAAGCGCCACAATACTGCAATGAAGCAAACGATGGTGACTTTGGGATTAATAATTGTGATAGAGTTGATTTTTTTTATTTATTTTTTTAGTGGGCATGCCTTACTTAGAGAGATGGTGTCAAGGATAATGATGCCTTTCCAGGGCGAGGTGGTGTATGCCTTCCTGGGTCGTGATGAGGACTTTGAATACTTGGAAGAACACAACGTGAGCGTCAGCGGCTGCATCGTGCTCATCAGATACGGTGACCTGTTCAGAGGCAACCAGGTATGTACATGTGTGTGTGTGTGTGTGTGTGTGTGTGTGTGTGTGTGTGTGTGTGTGATTCACCACAGCCTGATCACGAGTTAGACTCGCTTTCGCCAGCAGGTACCCTCATGACGTGACCAAGTGCTCATTATTGTCGATCTCTGGGTACTGCCAGGACCTCACACACCACACACTCCATCCCCCGTGCTCAAGGGGGACAGTAACCACTCTTAGTCAACGGAAAAAATCCGGCCTGAGCGGGGCTCGAACCGCCGCCTGTTTGGCCGTGAAGCCTTGTAGCGCGGCGCTCTAACCGATTGAGCTACCGGAGCGGTGTGTGTGTGTGTGTGTGTGTGTGTGTGTGTGTGTGTGAAGTCATTTTTGGCATTTGAAGGTAGGCGAGCTTCCAGGTTTATGAGTTATTATGTGCATTGTTTTACTTAGCTTTCCTCGGCATGTGTTTGCTTCTGTATCTTTGTCTGGAAGTTCACCTGTGTATGTATCTCTCTCTCTCTCTCTCTCTCTCTCTCTCTCTCTCTCTCTCTCTCTCTCTCTCTCTCCGCTAATTTTTGACGCTATTGTGCAATGCCAGATGCAGTTAATTATGGCGTTTACTCTTGACTGTTATGGCAAAACCTGCGTGAGCCACTTACACATTCGAACAAGTGAGGCGTGACGTATTCGTGATGTGTATCCACCACCTACCTCCACCCCTTGCTTCCCCTACTCCTATCCCTCCCTCCTCCTTCTCCCCCGCACTCTCTCTCCCCGCCCTCTTTCTTCTCCATACCTCCCCCCTCCCCCCTCTCTCTCTCTCTCTCTCTCTCTCTCTCTCTCTCTCTCTCTCTCTCTCTCTCTCTCTCTCTCTCTCTCTCTCTCTCTCTCTCTCTTTAATTAATATACGTGATAATACATTACACCATTTATGAACACAACAAAAACACAACTTCCTACATATTTTGCATAAGTTTATAATCTTACACATACCCTTTATAAAACAATAAGTAGTATAGTTGCTAGAGCAATATCTACAATACATAATTCAAATCACTGGTAGACCCAGCAGACACTCATTTACACAAAGTCTGAAGGTGGGCGTTATGGGGAGGTGTGGAACTGTGTTGAGTGCCACTTCATTTTAAAGGCAGCTATACCGGGGAAGAGCGGTGCTTGTATTGCTCAGTCATGTCAAATGAGATGTGGCGGGAGGCGCATCATCAAGAGGTAAGGGGACTGAAGCAATTGGATATTTTACATCACGCACAGGACTGCCACATCTCTCCTGTGCTGCAGAGACTGGCATTTGGCGGCAGCAGAGTATTTTGTTGTACTATTCGCCTGCCCTTCCCTCCCCTGAATCCTGTCCAGGTGACGCAGGTAGGAAGGATACGAATACCACACCAGAGGGAAATACTCGATAATGGAACGAACCTGTCGCTCAAAAGCTACCTAACAATACGTGCTCCAAACTTCTCTCTCTGCTTTCTCTATTTCCTTAAAAAAAATATATATAAAAAAATTGCCTGCACCACAACGGTTTGTGGCCGACCATCAGGCCCCGCCAAGAAAGTCTAACGGTTGACCAGGAATAGTTACTCTCCTCGTTGAGCTAGGTGTATTTGGATGTGTAGTTTGTGAGGCTCTATATTTGCCCATATATCAGCTAACGAGATCCAAAGCTCTATCCGGAAGGGTACTGGTTTATGAGTACGAGTTCTGAACGTGATCATACTGTGAGTGACAATGAATTACACACACACACACACACACACACACACATACACACACACACACATACACGTAAAAATAATTATACATATACGTCCATTTCGCATCCAATGCCTTGTTCCAGGCTACAGACTGTAGAAGAAACATATCTTAGCACATCTCCCTTGCCTGAAGCCAGACTGTTTAGAGCTGAGCATATTATGATTAGTATCCAGGAAAGAAGTTTTCATCGAAGTAATGACGTGCTCGAAGATTTCCCTCACCAATAACGAGGGATATCAACTGGTTGGGCCACAAACGGTGAAACTCGCGTATCGGTTTATAAAACCGTAAAATTTTATAATTTTGATCTTCTGTTTCAGATCTAGACTAAGGAGACAATAGCAATTGGAAATCAAGTGAGCAATGTCTTGGACAACTGAACAAAAAACGTTATGTGTCCTTACCTATTTTCAAACAAAATCATTCAAAACGGTGCTAGCAAAATACTGCTGGAAATTTGACTTCTACAACTATCCACATAAGAGCCAAATTTCTCGGTGGGTGGACAGGTTTAAAAATAAGGGAACAGTAAACAACTTCAACAAGAGTGTCAGTCCTCCTAATGGCGCGAAGGTAAATCCGAGAACTGAAGAAAATGTCATTGCCGTGAGAGATTCGGTTGGAAGGAGCCCAAAGAAGTCCACTCGAAAGCGCAGCCAAGAGTTGGGAATTTCCCGTACCACTTTGCGAAGAATCTTGTTCAAGACTCCAAACATCAGCTCACAACAGCTGACATACAAATACGAATTGTGATGTGCCAGTGGTTCGACGAGAGAATATTAATGAAGACCCCGACGTTTTCAACAATGTTTGGTTTAGTGACGAGGCCCACTTTCTGCTTTCCGGCCATGTCAACAGAAAGAACAATGTGTTTTGGGGAACATAGTCTCCAGGTGAAATGCTTCAGAGGTCCTTGCACTTAGTCAAATGTACAGCCTGGGTGGCCATATAGAAGCACGCGCGGCATAGTCGTGCCATTCTGGTTTGATAACGAAAACAACAATGCAGCCATACTCACGAAAGAACGGTACTTTGCTGTGCTTAACAAATTCTGGAGGGGACTCAGAACTCGCCGTTGTGTGAACAAAGATGATCAGTGGTTCCATTAGGATGGAGCAACTCCACATACAGCAAATATCACGATGGAGTGGCTGGACGAGAGATTCCCTGACCGCCTGATTAGCAGGCGTCGCAAACCCGAGTGGGCTCCTCATTCAACAGATTTGACCCTCCCAGGTTTCTTCCTGTGGGGGTGCTTTAAGGACCCTGTCTACGAGAATCATCCTCAATCCATTGCTGAATTGAAGCAGGCCATCACCACCAATATTAAAGCCATTAAGAAAGGAGAGTGCATCAGAGTGATAACCAATTTCGGTCTACGGATCCAAGAGTGCCTGAGACGAGATGGTGGTCAAGAATAGATGGCGCCACTATAAACACTTGTCTGCGCCATGACGGGCTTGTAGCGACCACCAGGCACTTGAAGAAAGCCTACTGGCGCTATAGTCTAGCACGTAATAAAAAATAATAATAATATTAATAATAATAATTATATATATATATATATATATATATATATATATATATATATATATATATATATATATATATATATATTGTTAAGTGAATGGGTTCCATCTTTTGTGGCCCACCCTGTGCTAGGGATCACTGTGATGCCCACGCTCAGGATGAGAGACAGGGATTGAATAATATCGGAGTGGTAGACAGTTGTACCGCATAATTCTCGAACAAGTGAGGGCAGATATCCTAGGTCCCATACTCCTTACTAGTGTCCCTCTGAAGGAGCTGCTGCCGTACTTTGTCCGTGGTGAGAGAATCGATGTCCATGGTGGCCATCGTCAATCTTTGGGTGTTCGGTGGGACACGGTCAGGAGCAGGGACAGTCATCTTGTTAGAGAAGTTGAATGCCAGTAGCTGTGCTTTGTCATCACGGATCTGTTTGATGCGGTGAATGGTGGAATTCTGTCGTCTGATCCAAGGCCTTGCTGCTGCTTAATGATGCATCACCACTCCTTCCTGCCAACACTTCTGGCCGACAGCTTATCCCTTAGGAATGATCTCTCTCTCTCTCTCTCTCTCTCTCTCTCTCTCTCTCTCTCTCTCTCTCTCTCTCTCACTTCACCACTACACCTTTCTTTTTAAAGCTTACCTGTTATGCGTTTGTGCCTGGGTGGGAAGAGAGAGAGAGAGAGAGAGAGAGAGAGAGAGAGAGAGAGAGAGAGAGAGAGAGAGAATGTGTGTGTGTGTGTGTGTGTGTGTGTGTGTGTGTGTGTGTGTGTGTAATTCATTCAGTCACTCACGGTATGCTGTACTCGTACTAAAAAAACAGTACTCTTCCGGGTAGAGCTTTGGATCTCATTTGCTGATGTATGGGCAAAGCTAGAACCTCACACCACACAACACGATACACCTATCTCCACAGGGAGAGTAGCCTACCCTTGACAGCAGAAGAAAAAAAACTTCCGGTTTGAGCTGGGCGCGAACCATAGCCTGATGGCATGGCAAACTGAGAGTTTAATTACTGCGCCGCTGTGTGTGTGTGTGTGTGTGTGTGTTTGTGCAAGCATTTTTGCAATGGTGAAGGAGTTTCACTTTTTTATATCAGTTTACGCCCTTTTTATGGATGAAAAACATTCTTAGAAAATAAAGAAAATATTTGGAATATGCAATAATAAATGTTTAGTCAATAAACTAAACAAAATATGCATGTATGTGTATTATGTGCATGTATGTATGCATATATGCATGTATTAGTCAGTTAAGTGTGTATATATGTTTGCATGCGTGTATGTATATTTCCCTCTACGTCTTACATATTTCACCATTTTTCCCACTCGCTACCATCGTCAGCCTCAGCACTCACTCTCTCCTTCACATCACCATCACCCATATACTTATACAATTGTATATATGGTATATATTACCTTTTCATCACCACGCCCATTAATATCATCACTCATTCATTGCCAATCTCACAACCATAATCATAAATTCAACACCACCCTAACACTCTTACTACTATCATTGCCACCATTACCCCATCATCATCACCTTCACCACTCCAACCACCACCACCCTCTCCCCACCAATCAATCAATTAATTTGGGGAGGCGGTGGCTGAGTGGTTAGCGTGCAGGCCCCGCATTCGCCGCGTCCTGGACGATGTGGTTTCGAATCCGCCGCTACCACCTGGGATGTTTCAGTCACCGCAGAGTGGTCTAAGAGTACCCACACGCTGTCCTTAAGACCACCTATCAACCTGGACAATAGAAGAACTGCCCACGTGAATCAAGAATGAGCTCCGGAGGACAGCATGAGCCAAGAACAGAGGCGCCTCTATAAACACTTGCCTACGCCATGACGGGCTTGGGCCAACAACCAGGCCCCTAAAGAAAAGCCTACCGGCGCTACAAGCCATTATGTAAAAAAAATAATAATAAACCAGTTCTCCCCCGCACAGTTGCTACCCATATACAGGGGCCTCGTCCGCCCTCGTATGGAGTATGCATCTCACGTGTGGGGGGGCTCCACTCACACAGCTCTTCTGGACAGAGCGGAGTCTAAGGCTCTTCATCTCATGAGCTCTCCTCTTACTGATAGTCTTCTACCTCTCAAATTCCGCCGCCATGTTGCCTCTCTTTCTATCTTCTGTCGATATTTTCACGCTGACTGCTCTTCTGAACTTGCTAACTGCATGCCTCCCCCCCCTCCCCCCCCCTCCCATGCGGCCCCGCCGCACACGACTTTCTACTCAAGCTCATCCCTATACAGTCCAAATCCCTTATGCTAGGGGTGGGCAGGTACCGGTACCAGTACCGGTACTAACGGTACCAGCTAAACGGTATGGTACCGATACCAGATTGCTCGGTACCGGTACCAGTTGCTCGGATTTATTTATTGGATTTATTGATAATTCTTCATGTCCGATTTTTTTTTTAGGTTACTAATAAATATTGTTATTGTTATTAGACTATGATCGAGTACATCCATAATAACTATACATGCTATGTTTTTATCGAAAAAATAAATATTCACTTCATTCAGAGAGAGAGAGAGATCACCACTCAGTGAGTGGATATCTCGGTGATATGGGTACTCGACTACTCGATCATAGTCTAATAACAATAAAAATATTTATTAGCAACCTAAAAAAGAAAAAGAATCGGACATGAAGAATTATCCAGTAGCTCCAATAAATAAATCAAATAATAAAATAATGGAAACGGGAGCTGTGATGGAAACGGAAAGCAGGACAAAATGGTGGGAACTTGGGGAGACGGTCAGCGGGGCAGTGACTCAACGTCTACACACAGGGCCCATACCACATGGTGGCGGGCGAGCGCCGAGCGTCATTAAGATCCAAACGGTACCGGTACTAGCGGCAATGCGTAGTGCCGAATGATCATTAAGCTTCCCGGAACCAAAGTGATCATGAGGCTTCGGGGTACCAGGTACCGATACCCGGTACCGGTACCAGGTACCGGTACCTGGTACCGCGAAGCCTCATGATCACTTGGGTTCCGGGAAGCTTAATGATCACTCGGCACTGCGCATTGCCGCTAGTACCGGTACCGTTTGGATCTTAGTGACGCTCGGCGCTCGCCAGCATCCATGTGGTATGGGCCCTGAGTCACTGTCCAAGTTCCCACCATTTTGTCCTGCTTCTGTTTTCCATCACAGCTCCCGTTTCCATTATTTTATTATTTTATTTATTTATTGGAGTTACTGGATAATTCTTGATGTCCGATTCTTTTTCTTTTTTAGGTTGCTAATAAATATTGCTATTGTTATTAGACTATGATCGAGTACCCACTACCCATATCACCGAGATATCCACTTACTAAGTGGTGATCTCTCTCTCTCTCTCTCTCTCTCTCTCTCTCTCTCTGTCTCTACTACACCTCCAATATTTAATCATCTTATATAATCCATCATACAATTCTTTATAGCCAAAAACTCTCGCCAAGGGATTCAAACTTTTTTCGTTAATGTTTTATTGGATAAGTATGATCTCTCTCTCTCTCTCTCTCTCTCTCTCTCTCTCTCTCTCTCTCTCTCTCTCTCTCGCCTACTACACCTCCAATATTTAATCATCTTATATAATCCATCATACAATTCTTTATAGCCAAAAACTCTCGCCAAGGGATTCAAACTTTTTTCGTTAATGTTTTATTGGATAAGTATGATCTCTCTCTCTCTCTCTCTCTCTCTCTCTCTCTCTCTCTCTCTCTCTCTCTCTCTCTCTCTCTCTAAAAGTTAACGAGTCACACGAATTTAACAGTGGTAAGTAAAAAGAAAAAGAAATTTTGGGTTAAAAGTTAGTGAGTCCCACGAGTCTTTAGAAAACGCTAATATATATTGTTATTGTTATTAGACTATGATCGAGTACATCCATAATAACTATACATGCTATTTTTTTATTGAAAAAATAAATATTCACTTCATTCAGAGAGAGAGAGAGAGAGAGAGAGAGAGAGAGAGAGAGAGAGAGAGAGAGTTACATAGATTTACATAGATAATCAGACCACACAGACCCCATGGTCCAGACTAGGTGGTCTCTCCTTAAACCTAAGTGATTTTACATTAATCAGAAGGCTCCTAAACGTTGCATTTCTACTCTAGTTGATACTAAGTTGAAGGAGAGAGATTTTTCTTTACAGGAAATTTATTTGGGAATTTCATCAGAAGTCATTAAGAAAAAAAAAACTCCTTCGGGTACTGGTACCGGTACCGGTACTAACGGTACTTGAGTTTTCGGTACCGGTACTACTGGTACTCAAATTAACGGTACTTGCCCATCCTTACCTTATGCACGAGTGAATCAGCATCTTCACTCTTTCATCCCTCACGCTGGTAATCTCTGGAACGATCTTCCTTCACCTGTATTTCCTCCTGCCTACGACTCCTTCATTCAAGAGGAAGGTATCAGGACACCTCTTCTCACGTAATTGACTGCTCTTTCGGCCACATCTTCGGATTCTTTACATGAGCAGCGAGTAGCGGGCTTTTTTTATTATTTCCTTTATTGTGCCCTTGTGCTGTCTCCTTTGCTGTAAAAAAAACAAAAAAAAACAGAGGCACCGTCACCCTTACCAAATACACCCTTTACTTACCACCACTCGCAGCACGACTATCATCATCATCACCATCACAACCAACCTCACCACCACTACACTCAAACCTGATTCCAAGTGTCATGACTTTACCTTAGGTGCGTGCTGCTGAGAAGAAAGGTGCAGGCGGAGTATTGCTCTTCCTGGACCCCGCTGTGGTGAGTCCCGAGGGCCAGGACGAGGCCCACGTCTACCCGAACACTGTCTTTGCCCCGCCGCAAGCTGCACAGCTCGGCACAACCATGCTAGGAAACGGAGATCCCCTCACGCCCTTCTACCCTTCTCTTGGTAAGGAAGGAAATGTGATTTTTGCTTACCTTTCGTCCTCGTTTTTTCCTATTTATTTTTCATTTTCTTGTTGTCATTCCTCTGCTACATCCTTCTGTCCTTGCCGGTGCATGTCAGTCTCTTTCTCTTTTTCTTTCTTCCCGCCCTCTTGCTCTTTCTCCTCCTATTCCTCTTTTTGACTCGCTGACCACATCCATCTCCTGCTTTCCTCGAGCTTTTATTTTCCATCAAGCCATGTTTTTCATCTGGGGCTCAACTACTAGTAGGCTACATCCTTCAATCAATCCCTGTAATGGTACGACATATGCTATGTTTTTGATACTCACTGTTCCCACTATCCTCTTTCTAATCTTTGTTTATCTATTAATATTATACATTTTGGGGGCTCCCTCTTGTTTTATATGCTGCCTTTCTTTTCACGATTGCTTTTTTGGTTACATCTCACCATTTGGTTGCATCTCACCATTCTTAGTCTCTATTTCTTCATATGTATTCATATCGATTTATGTATTGATTTTTTTTCTTTGTATATATTTGTAGGTGACAGCTTCGGTTAAGTATCACAGAGTAATCGCCGACTTAACAACACTTAATTCCAGTGCTGTCCATGAATCTACGTAGGCAGTGTTCTGCAGCCTCCAGTCTAGAGTCTTGTAATTACTGTTGGGAGGGCCTTCCGTTGAAGGAAGTTGAATAATGCAGAGAAGAGCCATCAGCGTACGAGTAGATAGGCCAGTTTTCTTTTTTTTTTTGTAGAAAGGAGATCATTGATGAATAACAGAAAGAAAGTTGGAGATATAACAGAGCCCTATGGGACACCACTATATATTGATAGGTTTAGGGGAAGAACAGTGACCGTCTACCACAGCAGAGATAGAATGGCCGGAAAGGAAACTGGAGATAAAGGTACAGAGAGAGGGATATAATCCGAAGGACGGTAGTTTAGAAAGCAAAGACGTGTGCCAAACTCTATCGAAAGCTTTCGATATGTTTATGGCAACTGAGAAACTTTCACCGAAACGGCTAAGAGAGGATGACCAGGAGTCAGTTGAGAAAGCAAGATCACCAGTAGAACACCCCTTGCGGAACCAATACTGGCGATCAGAAAGAAGATCAAGAGTGGATAGATGTTCATGAATCTTCTGGTTAAGGACTGGTTCAAAAACTTTAGAAAGACAGGGAAGTAAAGTTATAGGACGGTAGTTTGAGGAATTGGAACGGTCACCCTTCTTAGGCACAACCTGTATGTAGGCGTACTTTCAGCAAGGAGGAAAGGTAGATATTGAAAGGCAGAGATGAGAGAGTTTGACCAGGCAGGGTGTCAGCACGGAAGCACAGATTTTAAGGACAATAGGGGGCACTCCATCAGGATCATAAGCCTACTGAGGATTGAGGCCAGAGAGGGCATAGAAAACATCATTCTTAAGAATCTTAATAACAGCCATAGTGGAGTCAGAGGGGGGATGAGTAGGGGGAATATGCCCTGAATGTTTTTACAGAATGTTTGAGTGAAGAGTTCAGCATTAGAGACAGATGTCACGGCGATGAAGAAGTGAAATTGGAGGAGATATTTTTGGCTTGGTGCCAGAAGTCTCTGGAAGAATTAGAGAAAGCAAAGTTGCAACACTTTCTATTGATGAAATAATTTTTGGTTAATCGGAGAATAGATATGGCACGATTCCGGGCAGAAATGTAAAAATCATGATTAGCACGAGGACAAACGTAATTGAACCAACGTTTTTCAGCATTAGGGGTAGAGAAAAAAACATGGAATGTGTGCCTCCATTCCAAAGTCAGGTCTGGAAGCAGTAATCATTCCGTGGGAAGTCGGAAAAGTACATCGTCAGGTCGTCCTACCGAGCTGAAGCGAAATGCCAAAAGCACCGCCTCTTCGGTTGGTCTTGAGGATGTACAGAAGCGATAAGACAGAATAAAGAAATAAGGTTGTAATCGAAGTAGCCCAACGGAGAAAAGCAGGTTTAACAGGGTAAGCCGAAGGATTAGGGGTTAGGAAGAGGTCTAGAATGTTGGGCGTGTCTCCAAGGCGGTCTGGAATACGTGTAGGATGCTGAACCAACTGCTTTAGATAACTGAGTAGACCAAAGTTGTTGGTTTGTTCACCAGGCTGGTCAGGGAAAGAGGAAGAAAGCAAAAGTTGGTGGTTAACAATGACGTTTCCTGGGATTGATATTTCAACGAAGGGAGGGTGAGTCAAAATGTGATCCACTTCAGAGTTCAAATAGTCAAAGAATGTTAAAGAGTTGGTGGAATTAGGTGCGAGATAAACAGCACAGACGTATTTAGTAATAGAGTGACAAAACGTTGCGCACGTAGATGCAACATCTAGCTTTGGATTGAAATTTAGGATAGAGATAGTAGGAGGAAACAGAGTAGAGGTTACTGGCAGTACACTCAGAAATCTGTGTTTTGGTGAGGAAGAGAAGGTGAGATTTAGAGGAGGAAAGGTGGTGTTCCACAGAATAAGAATGGAAACGAAAACCGCGAATGTGCAAAAGTTAATAAAGAAAGAGTTTGAGAAGCTATCAAGACACCTTTTATGTCAAGAGCCAAACGGGGGGTCTGTTCTGGGGGCATTTGTGCACCCCCCCCCCCAAAAAAAAAAAAAAAAAAAACGGTGACTCCGAGGCATTGAGTGTGTTTGCTATTTTAAATTTTGAAGAATAAAAAATGGGGAAACTGGTGTGTGTGTTACGTGTATGTAGTGTGGTGTGGAAAGTAAGAGGATTTGTCTTCAGAGAGCATGCTGAGTTTTTGGTGGTCTTGCAGCACCCTACTCGCTTCCCGTATATACCTCACCGGGAGTGGCTTACACCCGTGGAAAGATTGATCTTTGGAGACACTAAAATACAGCAACTATCTTTTGCTCCATACAAACACGATAGTAATATCAGAGGTTAAGTGTTATGTTGCATCTAGCCTCGAGTTAGGTAACTCCTTTTGCGTGGGTATGGAAAGAAGAGTTTTTTTGAAAATATCATTAATTAGTAGTAAAAATAGTGGGAGCTTGAACATAGCTCTGTTCAGCACTACTTTCGATAAGTTTAATTATGAAACGTACCGTACAACTAGCACTGAGGATGGGTCTGTAAAAAAAAATAGAGATAAAAGTAATAGATTCTTTCTACGAAGGGTAGTTTAGAAAGCAGATATATGTGCCTGACTCTTCCAAAGCTTTTGAGATGCCTCAGGCAAAGTGGTGGGCACCGCTAACTGAAAAGTTAGCTTCGCTAACTGGTAATCCACTAAGTAAAAAGTTAGCTTCGCTTACGCTAAACCGCTAAAGTGGTAAACAAAGTAGTGGTAGCTAACGCTAACCGCTAACTTTTTTTTGTATGGATTTAGCTTCGGTTTAGTATTTTGGCTCTAAAACCCTTAAAAACAGACCTAGTGACCTGAAATTTCAATAGTTTGTAGCTTAGACACAGAGCTTTCCAGAACGGTATGGCATGTCAAAATCAGATGATGATCAAACTGGGTGTCATGCACTGTGTGTGTCCTCTTGACATGTGTCTTCAAGTTGTAAAGGCTCGCCGTCTGTCCGTTAATGATGGTCATGGGGTGGCACATGACGCACCGAAAGTGCAAGACATTGGCGTTCGTCATATCTCTTATTTAAGGACAAAGTACTTCTGGTGGGGCCACGGGTTCTGGAAATTCTGGGACTCCTGGCCGTCAGCTTGAGTGTCCTCCGCCTCACCCACAGCTGCTGCCGGCTCCTTAATAGGGTCAGCATCCTCAGGAAGAACAAAAATGTCCTCATTCGGGTCACCTTCCATGACGTCGATAACGATACACAAGGCGACAATAATGAACGCGACGACTACACGGTGACAACGTCGCAGCTGAACTGAACAAGGAGCCCAACAAGCAACAACAAGAAGAGAAGATAAGAAGCATCCAGTATTATCCTAAATTCGTATATTTTACCCAAGATTTCCCCAAATTCATACGCATTTTTTTAACATTTTTCCATAACTTACACTTTTATTTTTATTATTTTAAGTTTACTTCTAGTCAGGTGGAAAATATCGAATTCTTGTAATTAAATCCCGAGTTCAAAGAGTTGGAAATGGAAGATGCATTACGCTAAAATACCCAAACGTTTCCCTAATAATTGTCCAGTTACTCTACTTTAAGGCGTAGTTTACCCAAAAGTGGAAGCCCTGGAATAATTGCGTCATGTGGCTCTTCTGGTGCTGTGTATGCCCACAACGGACAAGAACAAACCTGTATGAATTTTTAGCGGACTTAAGTTAGCGGAGGAGGAACTTCATTTAGCAGAAGCTAATTGGTCCGCTAGCTGTTTCCAAAGTTAGCGAAAACGCTAAACAGCTAACGAAAAAGTTAGCTTCGCTAATTAGCGGTTAGCGGATTAGCGGAACCGTGCCCACCATTGCTTAGGCATCACCACAACGTTCACTAATAACTCCATCGGGTCCATCAAGCTTCTGAAGATTTAGGCCAGTGGGGGCATATCAAACCATGAATTTTCAAAAGATGCATCGTCAAGTCCGAAGGTGATGCGTAAGAGGATGATTTTGTCGAAATTTTTCAGAGTGGCATTTTCAGATAATGTTTTTTTTTTTTTTTTTTTTAAGCAGAAGGAGACAGGCAAGGCAAATAAAAAAATTAATAAAAAAAAAAAGCCGCTCGCTGCTCCTAAAAAGAATCCAAAGAGGTGGCCGAAAGATAGGTCAGTTTCGGGAGGAGAGGTGTCCTGATACCCTCCTCTTGAAAGAGTAAGGTTTAGAGCAGTGTTTACCTTGGGGTGCTAACACCCCCCGGAAGGGCAGAAATCAATTTTAGGGGGTGCTGGAAAATACTATGTATATAGCGATACGCATATACTGTTCCTTGAAAGGGAAATAACGAATCACATGCATACTTTTTTGACAAGGGAACTTTTTCACTTGTCATACTTCAATCAAACTATCACCTGTGTTAAAATCAAATTATCACCTGTGAAAGAAGTAAAACTTTGATATTCATTTACGGATTTTATTTCATGTATATCGTCTTGTACATCATTTAATATATTATTGATTTTTTTTTTCATATTTATCTGTGAAAATACATTAAACCCTTTATAAATCAGACCTCTATATTCCGGATATCGCACAAAACAGACTATCAGGGCTCCGTGCACATAAACGTAAATCGAACTAAAATCCTCCATACACGGCATGTGTCCGGACAGCGTCCGGATGGATGTTGTAAGTCAGAGGAAGATATGGTTTATGGCAAGATTATTGGGGCGAATCCAGACCGCGTCATTTCAAAACAAAGGCTGTCAGACTCTCACTTGCTGTCCTTAACGCTCAGAGTATAAGAACCGCGAGCTAAATTAGTTTTTTTTTTCCTTCAAATCGTATTGAAACACACAGGAAAGAGTTAAATCAATTATCAAATCAAACGATAATTTAGATTTGTGTGCACCAGGTGCAACTCATAACTTATTCATCCGAAAGTAGCATTTACGAAACTCATGGTGCACCTCATATTTTGTTTACAACTACAAACACCGCGGGCCTCAAAGCCTCACCGCAAACTCGTTCCACAACACTGTATTCCAGAGCCCTAAAACATTATATTAAACAGCTTAGTCCCACTCCAGCTACTTTATGGCGTCGTATTTATTTTTACGCAAAACCTGGTAAGAATCGCTGGGTAAACTCTCGATCAACTTTGAATGGGTACGCACGAGTTTTTAAACTTCAAATATATAAGATTTTCGGCTATCTAGATGAGGTCACCGACACAACACACTTTGATTTGTAGAGGGCTTACTATATATTTTTTTTTATTATCTAATAAAATATAAATACACAATAAAGAAAATATATATATATATATATATATATATATATATATATATATATATATATATATATATATATATATATATATATATATATATATACATATATATATATATATATATATATATATATATATATATATATATATATATATATATATATATATATATATATATATATATATATATATATATATATATATAGAGAGAGAGAGAGAGAGAGAGAGAGATTTTATATATATTTCAATCGGTACCTGGACCACACAGACCCTGTGGTCTAGCCTTGGTGGTCTGTCCTTAAACCTATGTGAATCCTATTAAATTTACTGCCTAATTATATGAATGTATATCTATCTATCTGTTTTTTTTTTTTTTTTTTTTTTTTTTTTTACGTTGATTGCCTATTGCGCCGGTAGGCATCTTCCCGGTGGGGCCTGATGGTCGGCCCAAGGCTTCTTCCAGGTGGGGCCTGATGGTCGGCCCAGCCCGTTCTGGCGCAGGCGAGTGTTTATAGTGGCGCCATCTTGCATTGGGTCATGCTGCCCCCCGGAGCTCGTTCTTGATTCGCTTGGACGGCTTCCTCTAGACCCCGGGTTGATGGATGGTCTTCAGGACAGCATGTGGGTAGTTTTAAGCCACTCGGCGGTGACTGAAAAATCCGAGTGGTAGTGTGGGATTCGAACCACGTCGTCCATCACGCAGTGAATGTGGGCCAGTACGCACCTACATACCGCGTATATATATATATATATATATATATATATATATATATATATATATATATATATATATATATATATATATATATATATATATATATATATATATATATATATATATATATATATATATATATATATATATATATATATATGTATATATATATATATATATATATATATCTGTATATATATATATATATATATATATATATATATATATATGTCATGGATTTCCTCAATCCAAGAATATACGAGCGGAATATTCCGTGGACTTCCTTTCCCGCGGAAGCATTATTCTTACTTTTCAACGGGTCATTGCACAAGAGTGGTCAGAGCTTATTCAAATTATGTTCGTCTATTGCTGCCAAAGCTGAACTATGTGTGGGATGGATGACCCACTGTTACTTAGTGCATGGTGTTAGGTTATTAATAAATAATAACCCATAGCCGTTAGGGCGTCAGTATAAGTGTTACACAGAACGAGAGATATTATTTGTGGCGAGTGCTGGCATCGAGACCGCGGGCCGGGGCGTCTGAGTGACCGTGGGTCTGTGGCGCACCCTTCTCTTCCTCCGAGTGACCCAACCGTGACCAGACATCCCTTCGCTGCCTCCCGCACCTCCACGGGTCTTCATCGTGGTGGGTCTTCTTACCTCCTGCAGGCATCCACAAGTCTAGGAACTGTGTGCTTCAGGCAAGGAAAGCCCTGGGAGGCTACGAGAAGGCGGCGTGTTGCTGAGAGGTTACACGAGGACTGAAGGAGGAGCAACGTGGGCGAGTATCACGTGGCAAATCGAGGCGGCTACAAAGCGCCCATCTACAGCTAAATACAGTTCGTGCCTAGAGTAGTTTAAACCATTTAGCTCATTTTTTTCTCAATGAGAAACAAATTGTGGGACCAATAGTATCATCGGCCTAACCAAGTGGGCCAACCCACCCACGGACCAATACGCCAGTACGAATTAGCGTTTACGAATCTAGTTTTACCATATGTAAAGTAACTGGCTCAATAAAATTTATACTACTGTAACCTTTTGCCAGTTCTTATCACGAAATTTCAACATTTTTTTCAAAACTAACTTCTGTCCGTTGTCATTATTTTATAATTGCGACCTAAAACAGGACTTCTGCAGTTCATACTAGTTCCATCTTTAAATTCTTAAGTGTTTGAGTGTGTGAGATAACTTCGTTTATTAATTTATCATCTTTTTCCTTGTATTACCATATATTTTTTAACCACCGTAGAATTCTCCCTAATCAACTGTATTGTATAATAATACACCAGCCCTAGTCAGCAGAACTAAGTTAAATGACTGCTTAAGATATATTTCAGTCGACCAATTTAGTCAAGCCTAGCGAGACTTAAATAAGGTCATGTAATACAGCACAAACCTTCTTCAGACACATTCGCCTTAAATCCCTCGCCTGAGGTAAGGCCTTCCTCTCTCAAATCCAGGGTCGTAATTTCTATGGGGACTATAGCCCCCCAATGTTTCCATATTGACCCTAAAAGTGCTTGATTTAATAAAAAAAAAATCCCAAGCTGTGCAGGCTCTTTTCGCTCGCCTCCTACGGGACTTAAGCCCCCCCCATGTTTTAAAATTGGCCCTAAAAGTGCTTAATTTTCAAATAAATTCCCCCAACTGTACACGCTCTTTTCGCGCTACCCCCATAAAAAAAAAAATCTACCAAAATTACGGGTCTGAAATCCCTTAAAACACTTCTGAAATAATGACACATACCCTTTCTGTGACAAAGAATATTTTTCCTTTATCCAAGAAGTGTATTCGACTGTCATTTGCCTTATTTTCTCTCCTCAGGCTGGTTAAACCTCTCTCTCTCTCTCTCTCTCTCTCTCTCTCTCTCTCTCTCTCTCTCTCTCTCTCTCTCTCTCTCTCTCTCTCTCTCACACACACACACACACACACAGTAAAGGCTTAGAGATTGCGAGAACTACGTTCGCCTCCAATGCCGAAGGTTAAGGATAGAAAATGATAGGTATCTCAGGAAGTGGGAAGGCAAACACTTGCTAACTTAACATTAGGTTTATTAAATAACAAGTTAATAACACTGACATAACTCCTCCAACACGTACAGTAATCTAACCGTCCAGCATCCTCTCCACACAAATGATACTACCTAAAGAGTAATCACATTACAGGCAGCTAAGAAAAGAGCACGAATAAACATGGGAGAGGAATGATAGAGAAGGTTAGACTTACCTGGTGCGGAGTCGTATACACGGAAGTCAATCAGGACAACCGAGGACACTGTGCACACAAACAACACAAAGGTGTAACAAAAATCAATAATGAACTCCCCCAAACACGTAACAGTGATATAACCGGCTATTAAACCTCACCATAGTATTTCAAGTATAGCAACAACACAGCCTTTAGGCTAACACTGTGGGGAGGTTAAATAGAACAAGGTTAAAGATCACCTGGTGTGGAGTCGTGACAGTAGCACATATGTAACGCAGCACAGCTCAAGACGAGACCAGAGGCGGCAGGATAAGAGGTCCGTCCCCTCTCTATACAGCGGTTTGAACAGGCAGAGAGAGAATCACTTCAGCCCACGAAAGTGATGTCTTCTAAATGAGGACCCCAGCAGAGTGGAGTAGATGTATACTGCCGGCAGAAGGCTGGAGGTCACTGACGATATTAACCAAAGACTATAAAAGAAAGACAGGAAGGCTGAACGAAACTCTGTGAGCACCTGGCGTCGGCTCGCTAGATGGCATTGGTGTAATATCAACACCCAGGACCAAGACCAAGACCCCAAGTCTGTTTGTTTAACTTTGACACGTGGAGTACCTGACACGCCTCCGCCTGGGCCACACACGCAGCGCTCACCTCCACCGCCTGCCACCGCCTGCCCAGGGAGTCACTGCCCCTGGTGCAGAACCGTCAAGGAGACCAATGAGCACCTCCTGCTGCACTGTGTACTTCAGATAATCTATAAGTTATGCCTGGTATTCATGTTTGCTTTCCTCTTCTTTAAGTTATGTCCTTGTGTAAGACAGGTATAAACCAATTTATATGGCCTAGTATTATGTAACTTTTCTAAGTGACTACTTGTCTATTTGTTGTGTAATTTTCTTTATTATTCTTATTCCTATATTCTTGAGATTATTCCAATGCATTACTGCCCTATTATCTTTCTTTACTTTGTGTATAATTATGAGACCAATATTTCTTTCTCATATTTTCTTTTGCTTGTGTGTCTGTGTTCATGCATTTTATATAATGCACAATGCGTGCCATATATCTACATGCCAGCATACATTTGTTGTATATCATGCATTTTATATAATGCACAATGCGTGCCATATATCTACATGCCAGCGAAGATTTGTTGTATATAATTTTCTAGACAAATACAACTTCACTGCACATTTATATCATGTCTCTTTGTCAAAAATACACTAATTAGTTAAGTAAATAGCTGTGTGTGTGTGTGTGTGTGTGTGTGTGTGTGTGTGTGTGTGTGTGTGTGTGTGTAAAAAAAAGTTACACTTCATGAACTATGGTCTTTGTGGTTATACCGCCCATCATTGATGAAATATAGCATATAGTAATCATATAATAAATAATGAATTATGAAAAAGTAAATATTGTTCATACATTATGTAAAAAATAAGATCTACGCAAATGATACAAACTAGAAAGCGATAAGGCCACAAGAAGATGAAGAGGAAATCGTACACCTGCAGACGACGTACTAGATATAGTTTGGCGTCGGCTCAACAGATGGCGCTGCTAGTCCATATCTGCCTCACATTTTCTTTATCGCTGTTAGATAGAAGCCTTCCCATCTTTCTTTTACAGTCTTTGATATTAACAAGACGGAGATCAGTCAACACCACCGATTCTCCTCGCGGGTTCGAAGCGTGCATCGGCAACTCGCGTGAAGCATCACGCGTGGATAAGTGGTAGTTACGGTGGCGTGATGTTCCTACGCACACAGAAACACACACACACACAGTTATGAGAGGGTTGCTGGCGGCCCTTACATACACACACACACACACACACACGGCTCACCGTCTGCCTCAAAACCAGAAGGGCCGGGGTACGATTCCCCGACCGGGGTGATGATAAGTTGAGTTTATTTTCTTTCACGTGTAACCCCTCAGGGCGTGGAGTTGTGACCTCGTTGTAGTGGTGTGTTGTGTGTGAGTGGTCTCAGTCCTCCCCAAAGATCGGTCACTGAGCTCTGAGCTCCTTCCGTAGGGGAAAGGCTGTTTGTCTCGAGAGAGACCCGCAGCTGACCAAGAGGTGAATTACACACACACACACACACACACACACACACACACATATATATATATATATATATATATATATATATATATATATATATATATATATATATATATATATATATATATATATATATATATATATATATATATATATATATATATATATATATATATATACCACACTGGAAAAAAAAGGAAATTTAGCAAGTACTTTCGTTTATTACATCTTCAGACTAAATGGTCACCATTAAGTTTGAAGATGTAATATACGAAAGTACTTACTATATTTCCCTTTTCTTTTTCCCAGTGTGGTATGTCTACCCATACGACTTCGCGGTGAAGTGATATATATATATATATATATATATATATATATATATATATATATATATATATATATATATATATATATATATATATATATATATATATATATATATATATATATATATATATATATATATATATATATATATATATATATATATATATATATATATATATATATATATATATATATATATATAGGTATATATATATATATTCAGTGATAAAATGACATAGGATTCGTAGCCTGATGATTGAAGATTCTGAAAATTCTTGGTCGTGGGCACGAACAAGAATTACCATTGCCCACATGAACGCAACATCTATTATTGGAATTGAATTTTGGATGCGAAAAATAGGAAGGAAAATAGTAGAGATTACTGTATATAGCATGCAAATTTTTTTTTTTCATTTAGAAAAAGAAGGTTAGCTGAGGAGGAGATGTTAATAGTATTCCAAAGAGTGAAAGCTAAGGCGAATGCCGCAAAGTGAGTAGATGTAAATGAAGAAAATGCTGGAGTTATCAAGACACCAATGTGGTTGTCACGAGAAGTAGGCCGACCTTTTTTGCTCCATTTTCAGAGGGGGACTTCAAACCAGATATTATTATGAAGCATTTAGTCGTTTAAAGGAAATGGAGCCCGTGTGGCACAATAAGGAAAATAATTAAATTGCCCTATATGGGGTAGCCACCGGCTACCCTGTGTGTGTGTGTGTGTAAGAGAGAGAGAGAGAGAGAGAGAGAGAGAGAGAGAGAGAGAGAATGTGTGTGTGTGTGTGTGTGTGTGTGTGTGTGTGTGTGTGTGTGTGTGAAGGCATGTGACACATCGGGTTTAAAGTGTATAAAACTGTGCCCCCTGTTTTCATCTCTAGTCGTGTGCAATTACTTTTACTGTTACTGCCGCCATAGAGAGAGGCCAAACGACGGTGTGGAATAACATATAAACTTTGCGAACCGCTGTGGCAATAGCTCTGCTTATGGTGGTGTTGCTGGTGATGAGCGGTTGTGGCTGTTTTTTTGGTGTAATGATGTGATAAAACTCGGAAACAGACTAATATTCGAGATATATTTTTTATATCTTGCTTCTATTTATCATTATTTTAAAATATATGATATCTACTGTTTTTCTTCATTAATATCTACTTATCTTTGTTATACCATTTACTTTTTAGTATTTGTAAAAATGATATAATATTCATATTTCTCTATTTTGTTTTAGTATTGTTCTTATTTTTTTTTTAAAGCAAGAGAGAGATAACTCAATGGCACTAAAACAAAGTAGTAACAAAACGACCCCCAAACGTTGCTCCAACAACAACAAAAAAAGGAAAAAAAGAACAAGAGGCCAACAGAGTAGTCAATTTCTCTTGAAAGAGGTCAAGTCATAGGCAGGAGGAAATACAGATAAAGGAAGGCTGTTCCAGAGTTTACCAGCAGAAGGGATGAAACAATGAAAATGCTGGTTAACTTTAACATAAGGGATTTGGACAGTATAGGTAGTGAGCAAGAGTAAAAAGTCGAGTGCAGCTGGGCCGTGGGAGGGGGTGAGGCGTGCAGTTAGCAAGTTCAGAAGAACAGTCAGCTTAAAAATATTGGTAGAAGATAGAAAGAAAGGCAACATTGCGGCGGAATTTAAGATATAGAAAACTGTCAGTGAGAGAAGGGGACTTGATGAAACGAAGAGCCTTAGACTCTACCCTGTCCAAAAGGGCTGTACGTGTGGGGCCCCCAACACGTGAGATGCATACTCTATGCGAGGCCGGACAAGGCCCCTGTATATGGACAGCATCTGTGCAGTAGGGATGGGCAGGTACCGTTAATTTGAGTACCGTAGTACCGGTACCGAAAACTCAGGTACCGTTAGTACCGGTACCGGTACCCAAAAGTTTTTTTTTTTATCTTAATGCCGTCTGATGAAATTCCTAAATAAATTTTCTGTAAAGAAAACTCTCTCTCTCTCTCTCTCTCTCTCTCTCTCTCTCTCTCTCTCTCTCTCTCTCTCTCTCTCTCTCTCTCTCTCTCTCCCCTGAAGGAAGTGAATATTTTTTTCGATAAAAAGAATAGCATATGTATACGTAGTTATTATGGATGTACTCATAGTCTAATAACAATAACAATATATATTAGTATCCTAAAAAAAAACAGATTCGGATATGAAGAATCATCCAATAATAAAATAATGGAGACGGGAGCTATGATGGAAACGAAAAGCAGGACAAAATGGTGGGAACTTGGGAAGACGGTCAGCGAGGCAGTGACTCAGCACCGAGCACAACATTCAAGGCTTATCGTCCCACAGGACCCATACCGGTACTGCATGGAGACTGGCCAGCCCCGCTCGCCGCCGAGCGCCACCAAGATCCAAACGGTACCAGCACTAGCGGTAATGGTCATTGCCGAGTGACCACGAGTCTTCCCGGCACCGGATACAGGTACCGGGTGCCGGCTGAATAGATTCTTCCCGGCACTGGGTACCGGTACCGGGTGCCGAGAAGAATCGATTCAGCCGGCACCTGGTACCGATACAGGGTGCCGAGAAGAATCTATTCAGCCGGCACCCGGTACCGGTACCGGTACCCGGTGCCGGGAAGACTTATGATCACTCGGCACTGACCATTACCGCTAGTGCTGGTACCGTTTGTATCTTGGTGGCGCTTGGCGGCGCGCGGGGCTGGCCAGTCTCCATGCGGTACCGGTATGGGCCCTGTGGGACGATAAGCATTGAATGTTGTGCTCGGTGCTGAGTCACTGCCTCGCTGACCATCTTCCCAAGTTCACACCATTTTGTCCTGCTTTTCGTTTCCATCATAGCTCCCGTCTCCATTATTTTATTATTGGATTTTATTTTTTTTGGATTTACTGGATAATTCTTCATGTCCGATTCTTTTTTTAGGTTGCTAATATATATTGTTATTGTTATTAGACTATGATCGAGTACATCCATAATAACTATACATGCTATGTTTTTATCGAAAAAATAAATATTCACTTCATTCAAAGAGAGAGAGAGAGTGTGTGTGTGTGTGTGTGTGTGTCACACACACACACACACACACACACACACACACACACACACACACAGTGGACTTTTTCCTCTCATTTATTTCTGCCCTTAATTAGGATGTTTCTTCTGTTGTACACTCTCTCTCTCTCTCTCTCTGAATGAAGTGAATATATATTTTTTCGATAAAAAATAGCATGTATAGTTATTATGGATGTACTCGACCATAGTCTAATAACAATAACAATATTTATTAGCAACCAAAAAAAAAAAAAAAAGAATCGGACATGAAGAATTATCAAGTAATCCAATGAATAAATCCGAGCAATCTGGTACCGGTACCGTACCGTTTAGGTGGTACCGTTAGTACCGGTACTGGTACCGATACCTACCCACCCCTACTGTGCAGGGGAAAAGAACTGGAGGAGACAATACATAACGCCCAACCTCGAAGATAATGATTCAGTAAAAGAGGAGATGTGAAGTTTCCAGTTAAGATTTAGAGTTAAGGATAGACCGATGATGTTTAGTGTAGAAGGTGACAGCTGAACTTTGTCGAAGAATAGGGGATAGGTGTTTCGAAGACTGTGTCGAGTTGATAGGTGGAGAAAGGCATTGAAGGACACAAGGTTCCTCCTGTCCCAATCATATATGATAGCAAGGTCGGAGGTTAAGCGTTCAGCATCTTCCAGTCTAGAGTCCTGTAATTCCTGTTGTTAGGGTCTTTTGAAAGAAGTTGAATAAAGCAGAATAGAGTCAGCGTACGCGTGGATAGGAGGTTATAATGGATAAGAGATCATTGATGGCTAACAGGAAGATAGTGGGAGATAGGACAGAGTCCTGCGGGACACCACTGTTGATAGGTTTAGGGGAAGAACAGTGACCGTCTACCACTGCAGAGATAGGGTAATGACCCTCTAAATCAGCGTTTCCGAAACTTTTCAGGCCACGCACCACCTCCCAGGCTGTGACCGAGTCCACGCACCCCCGTTTAGATTCGAGCAGTACTAAAGTCCCGTGGATTTCCTGAAATTTTGTCCATTTTTTTACGAATTTTGTGATCTCAAAGCAAGAGGTTCTGAGCGATGGCTATCAAAACTAACCGAAAATGTACTTTTGGGGCATATGAATGTGCTCCAGAGTGTGGGTATTTTGCAAATAAAGCACAGACAACTCCTCTGAAGCGTAGAGCATACGCTAGTTTTAAAGCAATGGCAGTTAATGATGTGTTTGAAATTTTAATGACAAAATCCGCCATTACATTATTATTTGTCCTTACGCACTCCTAGTGATCAGATCTCGCACCCCCAAGGGTGCGCGCACCACACTTTGGGAACCGTTGCTCTAAATCTTCCCGTTTTCTCCTACTTCAATTCTTCAGTCTACCGTTTAACTCACCACGTCCTCTTTCTCTTCTCCCACTCTCATCACACACTATTCCATTTCCTCACATCAAAACACATTTCCAAAACATTTCCTCTTATTGCTATTGGTCACTACATATAAATACCTATACCTTATCATCAGTAATATTATAACAAAGTCACTTGTATAAATAAAAACACCAGTTCATCATCATTGTAAATATTACTGTATTATACTGTATTATATATACTGTAATTATTCACTATCTCTAAAAACATGTATATACTCGCAAATAAACTTCCTCGCCAGTGGAGTCACCAACAGGCAAAGGATTTTCCTTTAACCTAGAGACAGCTTAGCGGAACCATACAGCCCAATTCTAGCAATTGGGTATCTGTCTCGAAAGCACACAAGCAGCAATGCTTTGCTTTCAAGTAGCGGTCCAGGCAACCGCTACAATAAAATGACCGGAAAGGAAACTGGAGATAAAGGTACATAGAGAGGGATATAATCCGTAGGAGGGTAGTTTAGAGAGCAAAGAGTTGTGCCAGACTCTACCAAAAGCTTTCGATATGTCTATAGCAACTGAGAAACTTTCACCGAAACTGCTAAGAGAGGATAGAATGACCAGGAGTCACTTAACACACCAAAAAGATCACCAATAAAACGCACCTCGAGGAACCTATACTGTCGATCAGATTAATATCAGAAGTGGATAGATGTTCATGGATATTCCGGTTAAGTATTGATTTAAAAACTTTAGCAAGACAGGAAAATAAAGCTATAGCACGATAGTTTGAGGGATTGGAACGGTCACACTTATTGGGCACAGCCTGTATATAGGCGTACTTCCAGCATGAACGATAGGTAGATGATGAAAGGCAGAGACGAAATAGTTTGACCAGGCAGGGTGTGAGCTCGGAAGCACAGTTTTTAAAGACAATAGGAGGCACTCCTTCAGGTCCATTAGCCTTCTGAGGATTGAGACCAGAGAGGGCATAGAAAACATAATTCTTAAGAATCTTAATAACAGGCAGAGTGGAGTCAGAGGGGGGATGGGTAGGAGGAATATGCCCTACCAAAGGAATTTTCCCTAACATGGATTGTCTAAACTGATATGATATATATATATATATATATATATATATATATATATATATATATATATATATATATATATATATATATATATATATATATATAATTAGGCACTAAATTTAATAGGATTCACATAGTTTTAAGGACAGACCATCTAGTATAGACCACAGGGTCTGTGTGGTCCGGGTATCTGTGTAAATCAAAATAAAATCTCTCTCTCTCTCTCTCTCTCTCTCTCTCTCTCTCTCTCTCTCTCTCTCTCTCTCTATATATATATATATATATATATATATATATATATATATATATATATATATATATATATATATATATATATATATATATATATATATTCAAGTATTTTGCCAAGATATTCGTATTTACTTTATTGTTTTTATTTTATTTTATTAGACAATAAAAGCCCTCTACAAATCGAAGTATTTTGTGACGGTGACCTCATCTAACTCGTGCGTACCCATTCAAAGCTGTTCGAGAGTTTACCCAGCGATTCTTACCAGGTTTAGCGTAAAGATAAATACGACGCCATAAAGTAGTTGGAGTGGGACTAAGCTGTTTAATATAATGTTTTAGGGCTCTGGAATACAGTGTTGTGGAACGAGTTTGCGGTTAAGCGTTGAGGCCCGCCGTGTTTGTAGTTGTAAACAAAATATGAGGTGCACCATGAGTTTCGTAAATGCTACTTTCGGATGAATAAGTTATGAGTTGCACCTGGTGCACACAAATCTAAATTATCGTTTGATTTGATAATTGATTTAACTCTTTCCTGTGTGTTTCAATACGATTTGAAAAAAAAAAAAACTAATTTCGCTCGCACTCCTTTTGCCCTAAGCATATGAGTGTTCAAGAAGGACGTCAAGTGAGTCTGACAGCCTTTGTTTTGAAATGACGCGGTCTGGATCCGCTCCAATAATTTTGCCATAAACCATATCTTCCTCTGAATTACAACATCCATCCAGACGCTGTCCGGACACGTGCCGTGTATGGAGGATATTAGTCTGATTTACGTTTATGTGCACGGAGCCCTGATAGTCTGTTTTATGCGATATCCGGAATATAGAGGCCTGATTAATAAAGGTTTTAACGAATTTTCACAGATAAATATGATAAAAAAAATCAATAATCTATTAAATGATGTACAAGACAATATACATGAATAAAATGTTAAAGTAAATATCAAAGTTTTATTTGTTTCAATATTCGAATCTCACACGAGCGGCCAGTCCAGACGGTGTACTGTGCATATAAACGTAACCCCGGGGCGAATAGGTTGAGAGGCCTAAAATGTATATTTTTTGGAAGAGTTATCACTTGATGCATGGCTTCATGCATGGGATAAACATGTTCTTTTTTTTTTTTCTTCTTTTTTTGTAGTAGAGGACAGCTTAAAAAAAAAAAAAAAGCAGCCGGCTCAGCATTGCTCCTACAGAAGCAAGTAGAAAAAAGAGCGGTCAAAAGAGATATCGAGGGGAGGCGGTGGCTGAGTGGTTAACGTGCGGGCCCCGCATTCATCGCGTTCTGGACGACGCGGGTTTGAATCCACCGCTAACACTT
>NC_066529.1:19992720-20109491 GCF_024679095.1 Eriocheir sinensis | reverse complement strand
GAGATTTTTCATTTACCCCCGAGTGACTTAAGACTACTCACATACTGTCCTGAAGACCATCTATCAACCCGGACTCTAGAAGAACCTTCCAAGTCATTCAAGAATGAGGTCCGGGGGGCAGCATGAGCCAAGAAATTACGGCACCACTATAAATACTTGCCTGCACCAAGGCGGGTTTTGGTCGACCACCAGACCCATCAAGAAACCCTACCGGTGCTACAGGCTTCGACGTAAAAAAAAAAAAAAAAAAATCCATTGCTAATGGAGTGGTGCCTTGATACTCTCCCCTTGAAAGCGTTCAAGTCATAGACAGGAGGAAATACAGAGTAAGAAAGACTGTGTTAGCGTTTACCAGCTATAGGGATAAAGAGATGAAGATGCTGGTTAACTTTTGCATGAGTGATTTCGATAGCATAGGGGAAAATGGATTTAAATGCCGTGTACAGCGGGGCCACGTGAGGCATGGGAGCAGTAGGTAGAAGTAGGTAGGAAGACACCTACCGAACGGGAGCAAGCCACTCCCGGTGAGGTATATATGGGAGGTAAGAAGGGAGCTGAAGCCCTCCAAAGACCCTTCCCATGTCCTCACTTACCGTTTCCCTATTGTCTCACCAACACCGGAGAGTAGCTCAGCATGCGCTCTAAAGACAGATCCTCTGTCTATCCACACCACACTACATTCACACAACATACACACCTTTTCCCAAAATTCAAATTTAAAAATGGTGCACCTTCACCCAGCCTTGGAGTCCCCGCCTGGGGGGGCACCACAAATTCCCCCAGGGAGGACTCCCCTTCTGGCTGCCGACCCGAGAGGTGTCTTGATAACTCCTCGAATCTCTTTCTTCTCATTTTCTGCAACATTCGCGGTCTTCATTCTAATTTTCATTCTGTGGAACATTATCTCTCTTCCTCTACACCTTACCTTTTCCTCACCGAAACACAGGTTTCTGAGGCTACTGACAGCAATCTCTACTGTGTTCCCTCCTACTATCTCTTTCCTAAATTTCAATCCAAAGCTGGATGTTCCGCCTACGTGCGCAACGACATCACTTGCTCTCGTGCCCTTCCATCATCTGGCTAAGACTTCATTGTCATTATATTACTAAATACATCTGTGTTGTTTATCTCTCACCTAACTCTACTAATTATGTAAAATTCTTTGACTACTTGAATTCTAAAGTGGAGCATATCTTGACCCACTCTCCATTCGCTGAAATCTCCATCCTAGGAGATTTCAATGTTCACCACCAGCTTTGGCTTTCATCCTCTTTCACTGACCAGCCTGATGAACAAGCCTACAATTTTGCTATCCTCAACGATCTAGAGCAGTTGGTCCAGCACCCTACACGTATTCCTGACCGTCTTGGAGACAGGCCCAACATTCTAGACCTCTTATTTACCTCAAACCCTTCTGCTTACTCTGTCAAACTGTTCTCTCCGTTGGGCTCCTCCGATCACAACCTTATTTATGTATCCTGTCCTATCGCTCCTGTACACCCTCTGGACCCACCGAAGAGGCGATGCTTCTGGCATTTTGCTTCAGCTCGGTGGGACGACCTGAGGATGTACTTTTCCGATTTCCCGTGGAATGATTATTGGTTCCAGGAGCGAGACCCCTCTGTGTGTGCTCAGTTCATCACAGAGGTGATTGTCTCTGGAATGGAGGCATACATTCCACGTACTTTCTCTACTCTTCACGCTAAAAAGCCTTGGTTTAATCACGCTTGTTCTCGTGCTATCAAAGATAGAGAGGCAGCTCACAAAAGGTACCAGAGTCTTCGAACTAATGCTAACCATGAACTTTACATTTCTGCCCGGAATCGTGCCAAATCTATTCTCCGACTAATCAAAAACTCTTGCATCAGTAGAAAATGCCAAAACCTTGCTTTCTCTAACTCTTCCCGTGACTTCTGGCATCTAGCCATAAACATCTCCTCCAACTTCACTTCTTCATCTTTCCCTCCACTCCTCAGTCCTGACGGCAACACTGCCATATCATCTATCTGTAAGGCTGAACTCTTCTCTCAAACTTTTTCTAAAAACTCCACTCTGGACGATTCTGGGCCCTCTCTGGCCTCAATCCTCAGAAGGCTTATGGACCTGATGGAGTGCCTCCTATTGTCCTTAAAAACTGTGCCTCTGTGCTGTCACCCTACCTGGTCAAACTCTTTCGCCTTTGCCTGTCAACAGCTACCTTTCCTTCCTGCTGGAAGTATGCCTTCATACAGCCTGTGCCTAAGAAGGGTGACCGTTCCAATCCCTCAAACTACCGTCCTATAGCTTTACTTTCTTGTCTATCTAAAGCTTTCGAATCAATCCTTAACCGGAAGATTCAAAAGCACCTTTCGCTTCTGACCTTCTATCTGATCGCCAATATGGAATCCGCAAGGGGCGTTCTACTGGTGATCTGCTTGCCTTCCTAACTGATTATTGGTCATCCTCTCTTAGCAGTTTCGGTGAAACCTTTGCTATTGCGCTGGACATATCAAAAGCTTTTGATAGGGTCTGGCACAAATCTTTGCTTTCCAAACAACTCTCCTACGGTTTATATCCTTCTCTCTGTACCTTTATCTCCAGTTTCCTTTCTGACCATTCTATTTCTGCTGTGGTAGACGGCCACTGTTCTTCCCCTAAACCTATTAACAGTGGTGTCCCAGAGGGTTCTGTCCTCTCTCCCACTTTCTTTTTGTTGTTCATTGATGATCTTCTTTCGAAAACGAACTGTCCATCCATTCTTATGCCGATGACTCCACTCTGCATTACTCAACTTCTTTTAATAGAAGACCCACCCTTCAGGAACTTAACGATTCAAGGCTGGAGGCAACAGAACGCTTAGCCTCAGACCTTACTATTATTTCTGATTGGGGCAAGAGGAACCTAGTGTCCTTCAACGCCTCAAAAATACAGTTTCCCCACCTATCCACTCGACACAATCTTCCAAGCAACTATCCCCTATTCTTTGACAACACTCAGCTATCACCTTCTTCAACACCAAACATCCTCGGTCAAAATCTCAACTGGAAACTTCATATCTCATTTCTTACTAAATCAGCCTCCTCGAGGCTGGGCGTTCTGTACCGTCTCTGCCAGTTCTTCTCCCCCGCACAGTTGCTCTCCATTTTCAGGGGCCTTGTCCGCCCTCGTATGGAGTATGCATCTCACGTGTGGGGGGGCTCCACTCACACAGCTTTCCCTGACAGAGTGGAGTCAAAGGCTCTTCGTCTTATCAGCTCTCCTTCTCATACTGATAGTCTTCTACCTCATAAATTCCGCCGCCATGTTGCCTCTCTTTCTATATTCTATCGATATTTTCATGCTGACTGCTCTTCTGAACTTGCTAACTTCACACGACTTTCTACTCATGCTCATCCCTATACTGTCCAAACCCCTTATGCAAGAGTCAACCAGCATCTTCACTCTTTCAATCTTCCTGCATCTGTATTTCCTCCTGCCTACGACGTGAACTATTTCAAGAGGAGGGTATCAGGACACCTCTCCTCCCGAAATAGACCTCTTTTTTTGGCCACTCCTTTGACCTCTATTTAGGAGCAGTAAGTAGCGGGCTTTTTTTTTTTTTCTTTACGCCCTTGAACTGTCTCCATAGCTGTAAAAAAATGCAGTTAGCAAGTTCAGAGGAGTAATCAGCATTAAAATAAGGATAAAAGCTAAAAAAGAGTGGCAACACTACGGCGGACTTTGAGAGGTAGAAGACTGTCAGCAACAGGAGGGGAGTTGATGGGTTCCACCGAAACGGCTAAGAGAGGATGAACATGAGTCATTCAAGAAAGCAAGAAGATCTTCAGTAGAGCGCCCCTTGCGGAGCCGATACTAGCGATCAGAAAGAAAGTCAAAAGTGGATAGATGCTTAAGAACTTTCCTGTCAAGGATTTTTTCAAAAGCATTAGATAAACAAGAAAGTAAAGCTATCGGGTGATAGTTTGAGGGATTAGAACGATCACCCTTCTTAGGCACAGAAACAGATAACATATATAAAACAGACAACAAGCTTTAGCCTTACGCCTACTAAGGTTTATAAATAACACCATCCCATCTTAGAACAACTTCCTGCCTGATCTTCCTCTCTATTCGATTAGGCCTAGGATCCTAACTATTTTTTTACTAGCACTAATTCAAATTTCATGCATTGTTCCCACACTCTTCCATATACATCATTTATAAACTCTTATTATCTGCCTTTCACAATCGTAATACACTGTCATTTTATATCATAACAAATACAACTTATAACTACAACAATCAGTATCAACTCGCACCCTCCCTCTCCCTTACACACACATAAAAAAATAATCCACTCATTCCCTCATTAAGTCTCACATGATCCCATTCTCCTCTCACTGCATTCAGAAAGTGCCTTTAGGATTCCCGAGGACGAAGCTGATATCCCAAAGATCCCAGTCCAGCCGTTGAGCTACTCAGATGCTGCCTTCATCCTCAGGTAAGTAAGGGAGGACAAAATTAATGAGGTATGGGTGACATGAAAGCAAGAGAGAGAGAGAGAGAGAGAGAGAGAGAGAGAGAGAGAGAGAGAGAGAGAGAGAGAGAGTATAATGGTACGGCAGTTTGCACACCTAGCAATGAATCAGCGGGCCTGGGTGGATTCCCTGCCTTTGCAATCGGCTCGAATTCCACCCACAAATTCCTCTTCCCATTTCGGGTGGATCATTGAATGAGTACCTGGGGAAACCTGGGGAGGATAAACTGTGGTAACAGGGATGTTGCACCTGCACCATTTCCCTGGGTAATGGGTCGTCACTCAACACTGTCTCAAGGGCCGCTGGAAAAAAAATAGAAAGCCGAGGCCACGACCAGCTTTAGCGTATGCTCCTAAATTTACCATTATTCTCCACATTATGATCATTCGGTGTTGTATTCACGTGTTCGATTTTTTCCGGCGGATATCACACTGCAAGGACTAGGAAGCAAAAACTACATCGCTTACTGTAATAAAATTAAGTTACAGTTGGAAATGATGTTTAATGGATCCCTTGGCAACATGTCTAAGCACAACATATACTCGCAATTTCTGTATAACGATTATTAATATTATTATTATTTTTTACGTGTACGCCTATAGCGCCGGTAGGCTTTTCTTAACGGGTCTAGATGGTAGTTGGCCCCAGCCCGTCATGGCGTAGGCAAGTGTTTATAGTGGCGCCATCTTTTCTTGTTTAAATGTTTTATCATTTATCTCATTTAAATGTTTTATATCTGCATAGCAGTTTAACATGTTCTTCAGAGATCAATCAATCAATCAGAGGGGGCATACTCCGGGGGTGCGTCGCCTTGCCCACCCTAAGACGCCAAGACCGGGGGTCCCTCCGCGTGTGTCTCCATGCAGGCCCCCTTCCCAACCCGAGTACCTCCCGGCAGGATCTATCGACTTGCTCAATCCACGAATTCCGTGGGCGTCTCCTTGGCCTCCTCCACTCAGGTTTGTCTCTTACAGAGCCAACCCGATGAGCAGGATCAGCTTCAGGTAACGTGCCACGTGCCGGAGTTGGCGTTGACGGACCATGCAGATAATATATGTCGAATTAGTCTCACGGAATAGTCGCCAGTTTGACACAAAGTCATTCCAGTCACACGATTCTGCGTAGACATTTTTTACCAAAGGCATCAATCCGCCTCTCCAAGTCCCCATTTAGTGTTCATGTCTCACAACCATAGAGTAAGACAGGGAGCACAAGGGACTTGAAGATCCGGATCTTTGTCCTTCTGCATAGGTATCGACAACGCCATATACTCGTGATGAGCGAGTCCATAACACCGTGGACCAGGCCAATCCGCCGTAAGGCTTCCTGACCAGACTCACCGTTGTTATGAACTATGTTTCTGAGATCTCAACGTCCTCGCCACACGCATGAACAGACTGTACTTTTCATCTAGCAAGCCTCCAAACACCTGTACCTTGGTCTTGGCCCAGGAGACCTGAAGTCCCAAATCTGAAATATGAAATATGAAATTCCTGTGTGACTGCAATATAAATCTTTAGTAATTTTAACAGAAAACCCTTCCCACTGGAAATACATGATTCTAGGCTGGACGCTGCATACTGCTGAACCTCAGGTCTTAAGCCCCGTTCACACTGTGCCAACTCTGGGCCACGACTACCCACGACTCTAGGGTACACGAGGTCTTGGGTGTTGATGTGAAAGGGTCGGGCATGTCTTGAAAGAGGTCTTGAGACTGTTGCCGAATGCTGCGCCGACGTCGTGACGGGAGTCTGGAGTCGTGAGGGTTAGCACAACATGCTGGCAACTAGTTGGCCGAATGTCCCAGACAGTCGGCAAGACACCAAGACCCCAATAAAACCTCCCCCTCCTTCTTGGAGCGTGGGAACCAACTTGTCAAATGGGAAAGTCGCTGAGTTGTCGTGGCCCAGAGTCGGCACAGTGTGAACGGGGCTTTAAACCCCGTTCACACTGTGTCGACTCTGGATCACGACAACACAGGCAGTGGAACGCCAGCACTCGTCGAGCGAGCAACTCTCCTGGCCTCTGGGCCACCTATAAACTGTTGAGTTGCTCGCTCTGCTCTGCTACGGGCTGCCGTGTGCGCCCGTTTCCCCGCCTGGCACACCAGCCGGCGGGGGCCCCGCCGGCACGCCAGCCGGCGGGTTCAAACTGCCATATCTGCGACGGGCCGTCCCCGTAACAAAGGCCCGTTTCCCCTTCTAAGGGGATAAATCTTAGAAGAAGGAGAAGAAGAAGACAACACAGTGACTTCTGCATTTGACAAGTCGGCTCCCACGCTCCAAGAATTTTTTGGCGTCTAGGTGTCGGCTACCATGATTGCCGACTGTCTGGGCCATTCGGCCAACTAGTTGGAAGTATGTCAGCGACATGCTGCCAACTAGTCTCAAGACGAGTCTCGACGGTCAATTTTTGAAATGGCGCCATGTCTACGACAACCACGAATCTGCCGACCGATTGGCCGACAGTCGCAGATTGTTTTGACGACAGTCTTGTCAGTCTGGTGTACTGTCAGGCTCTTGCCCGACTGGCCAGCTGACAGTCTTCGCGTGTTGGCGAGTTCTCTTCGACTGGCTCGACTCTTCTGGCGACTGTCTTGGCAGCCTTGCTGTTCCTTAAAAAATGTTAAAATACGCTCGAATCGAATGAATTAAATGTATTTCGTCGTTTGAATTTTTATGAAAACGAAACGGTATTATCTGAAATATCTTATCTGAAAAAAAGAAAAAACATAAATTTCAGTATATTAATTTGTAGTTTTTCGGTTTTGTTAATAAAAAAAACAAATAAAAAAAATAAAAAAGGTCGTCCTAAAATACGTAAAAATACGTGACGTGTCCTCCCTCCCTCCCCTTGCTCTCTCAGCTCATGCTGCGTGTGTCACCATTACTCATTGTTTTTTTCCCTTTTAAATATATATCCATTCAGAGTATTTTGAGTAGTAAGTTGCATCCTATATTTTTTTTGACACCTCAGGGTGGCAAGTTGTGTCATGTCAACCAACACAAGAAGATCGCAAAAGAGGAGGTGCGTGTACGTGCGGCTCCCAAGTTTGTGCCAGCGATACGTGACCATGCCAAGAAGTTGTTACTGTGCTAGTGATTGCAAACTAAAAAATATAAATTTCTTGATGGCGGCAGTTAGCCAATATTTCTAAGCCGACAGTCGTCACGAATGTCCTTCATTAGGCGAAGACTGTGGTCACGACAGTTCCTCATCATTCTTAAGTAGTCGGCACAGACGACTGTGCCGACAGGAAACGGTAAAAAAATGAAAAATGGCCCCAACAGTCGTCACGACTGTCTCAAGACAAGCCACGACTGTTGACGACTGTTCCCGACCTCCCTGAGACCTCAACCGGAAGTAACGGTTGGTCCAGACTTCTGCCGACTCTTGTGAAAGTTTAGCATGGAATACTTTTTTGCGCTAACCCTCACGACTCCTGACTTCCATCACGATGTCGGCGCAGCATTCGGCAACAGTCTCCAGACCTCTTTCAAGACATGCCCAACCCTTTCACATCAACACCCAAGACCTCGTGTACCCTAGAGTCGTGGGTTGTCGTGGCCCAGAGTCGGCACAGTGTGAACGGGGCTTTAGTTATTTCTGATCGGTGTCGTTCAATGCCTTAACACTCAATTTCCCCACCTATCAACTCATCACAATCTTTTAAACACTTATCCCATATCCTTAGACAACACACAGCTGTCACCTTCTTCTACAATAAACATTCTTGGTCTATCCTTAACTCAAAATCTTAACTGAAAAATTCCGGGAGTAGGCACTCAAGTAGAGAGTGGGCAGTAAGACAGCTGCCGAATCGGGCGCTAGCTACTCCCGGTGAAATATATTCGGTAGGCGAAGGAGTGCTGCAAGCCTATCATAAACCGTCCCCTGTTCTCACTGTCCTTTCCTCTATTGCATCATTAACAACAGAGAGTAGTTGAGTATTCTCTGTAAAGACAAATCTTCTTACTCTCCACACCACACTCCATAGACATTACACACACACCCTTTCCTCAAACATTTTCCATATTTAAAATTCATGATGGCTAATCTAAGAATTGCCTCGGAGTCTCCATATAGGGGAGGAACCAAAAATGTCCCTAGATGGGACTCTATTTGGTGACGACCACAATCGCTGTCTCGATAACTTCTAACCTTTCTTCATCAGCTGAAACAGTCACAGTCTTTGCTCTAACTTCCATTCTGTGGAACACCATATCTCCTCTTCTAAACCTCACCTTCTCTTCCTAACCAATATGCAGGTCTCGAAGGCTACTGGCAGTAATCTCTACTCTGTTCCTTCCTTCTATCTCTATCCAAACGTTTAATCCAAAGCCGGACGTTGCGTCTAGGGACGCCTAACCCTACCAGCTATGTAAAATTATTTGACTATTTGAATTACAAAGCGGAGCACATCTTGACTCACCTCCCACCGCTGAAATCTTCACCTTAGGTTATTTCAATTTCCACCACCAGCTTTGGCTTTCATCCTCTTTCAGTGACCAACCTGATGAACAAGCCTGCAACTCAGCAGTTGGTTCAGCACCCTATACGTATCCCCGACACGCCCAACATACTAGATCGTTCCCTGACCTCAAATCCTGCGGCTTATTCTATTAAAGTGTTCTCTACCTTGAGCTCCTCAGATCACAACTTTATTTTTGCATTCTGTCATATCGCTCCTGTACAGCCTCTGGACCCACCTAAGAAGCCATGTGTGTGTGTGTGTGTGTGTGTGTGTAATACACTTTTATGCACATTATACAGGCCCCCATTGCAACACTTTGTTCATTTTTTTTTCAACTTAATCTTCGAGACGGAAAGAAAAGGAATCCCCACTCTTATAACAACTACGTACTTGACTAACAATCTTTTTTATTCACCACTTACATACGCAAATTTTTCTTGAAAAGCTATAACAGGATAAAACCAACAACAACAACAACAACAACAACAACAACAAAAAAAAAAAATATATATATATATATATATATATATATATATATATATATATATATATATATATATAATTTTTTTTTTTTTTTTTTTTTTACGTTTCAGCCTTTAGCGCCGGTAGGCTTTCTTGAGGGGCCTGGATGGTAGTCGGCCCCAGCCCGTCATGGCGCAGGCAAGTGTTTTTATAGTGGCGCCATCTTTTCTTGGCTCATGCTGCCCCCCGGAACTCCTTGATTCACTTGGACGGTTTCTTCTAGAGTCCGGGTTGATGGGTGGTCTTCAGGACAGCATGTGGGTAGTCTTAGGCCACTCGGCGGTGACTGAAAAATCCCAGGTGGTAGCGTGGGGATTCGAACCCGCGTCGTCCATCACGCGGTGAATGTGGAGCCCGCACGCTACCACTCAGCCACCGCCTACCCACAAATACCAACACATACATGATTACATTTTTATTTTGTATTTTTCTTCTACAAAAACATTTATGCCTAATACCTCTGATGGATAATCACCAATTAGTCAAACAGTTAAGCGTCGCCTTACTCATCTTACTACGCACAACCTGTGCGTTCATGCGAACAAATATCCATACATGCCCTCTTCCCATCCTAAGTACATCATTGCAAGAATCATCACCTTCCTCAAACCACGAATTTCAGGGGCGTCTCCTTTGACTCCTCCAGTCGTAATTGTCTGTTACAGAAACTTCCCGGTAGGTTGGGTCGACTTCTCTTTAGGGTGCCACATGTCCGTAGAGCCGGTGACGTTCCCGAAAGACCCCGGTAATGGGACTTGATTCAGTCTTATAGTAATTACCAATTTAGCACAGTCAATCCAGCGATAGCCCCTGCTTCTGCGTAGGCAGAGGGGAGACGGTGGCTGAGTGGTTAGCGTGTGGGGTTCGCGTTCACCACGTCATGGACGACGCGGGTTGGAATGCGCCGCTACCACCTGAGATTTTTCAAGTAACCGCCGAGTGGCCTAACCCACATGCTGTCCTGAAGACCACCCATCAACCCTGACCATTGAAGAACTGTCAAAGTGAATCAACAATGAGCTCCGGGGGCAGGATGAACCAAGAAAAGAGGGCGCCCCAACGGGCAGGGGCCGATCATCAGGCCGTACAAAAAGAGTGCCTACCGGGGCCACAGTCGAAAACGTAAAAAAAAAAAGCACTTGTTGTGTCACCCCCCCCCCCCACCCCCCACCCCACACACAAAGATATAAACACACACCTGGCACCAGCTATACAGAACAAAGGTTTAACCGCAGCAGCACCGGGCTTGATCTGATTGAGGTCACGCGGTGGGGGGGCTCATCTCAGTCATTTGAGATGGCCAATTAGACCCTAGCTGCCACCCGATAAATACCTACCTCTCTTTGCTTTTTTCTTTTTTTTACGTGCTACATTTTCTTTGCTACAGCTTCCCTACTAATACACAATAAACGAGGTTATGACATCAAATCTTTATTTCGACCCAGCGAATACCACATCGATGATTTCCGGAGCTATACGCAATGGAGCAATAAGACTTGCTGAACCTCTCCAGCAGAAGGTCCTTGCTCTCATGTTTCCCCAATTAAACACTCCATCATCTGCAAATCAGCCAGAGAAGGTGTCCTCATGGGGATGCTCGGACTCATCCGCATCTAATACTATCTGCCCATTAACCGTTCGGATAGAACCCCTCTGAAATTCGTATTTGGAGCGGATTGTCTTCAGAGCTCAGAGACCTGGTATAAAGTCGCTTGCAGTTAGACAACCACGGAAATCTTTAGCGAAACATCTGAGATACCTCTCATTATTCCTGCTCGGAAGGGCTCTCGTCTTTCGTGATAGTCTTGTATAGCTCCGAGTCGCCAGACAGCTGGCAGCACGACTCTCCTCTATATCATAGTGTCTTCCTCGAGGCATCTCCACTCCTAGACTTTGGATGCTCTTCGATGCACTCATCGGCATCTTTGACATTTTCACTTATATAAGTACCCCACAACTCTCCAGGGTCCTCCAAAATACCAAGCACCTCAAACAGATTTAAGACTGCTACTGTATACCCCTGAGCACGCGCATGGGCCCTCATGTTTTTAAAAGGAAGCACAGGAGGGCTCCAACTTGAGATTTTCTTTGGGCCTGATACATATCCTCAACTTTGCAGCACATAAATGTTAGTTCTTCTTTAACTCGTACGTATATATTACCACTCCGGCAGAATTTTAAGTTAAGGCACTTCAATTGGAAGATGCTCACACACAGGTTCATTTAATGTAAGTATTTGTGCAGAAGTAAGTTTACCTAGTGATAGCTTTGTCTTGGCGTGGTAGTCCGTTGAAGACAGTTGCGTGTAAAAAAAAAAAAAAAAAATATATATATATATATATATATATATATATATATATATATATATATATATATATATATATATATATATATATATACACAAAACAAATACGATTTTTTGTGTATTATTTACACACTAAATACACCTTATATATATATATATATATATATATATATATATATATATATATATATATATATATATATATATATATATATATATATTTTTTTTTTTTTTTTTTACGTTGTTGCCTATTGCGCCGGTAGGCATCTTCCCTTAGGGGCCTTATGGTCGGCCTATGTCTTCTTCCAGGTGAGGCCTGATGGTCGGCCCAGCCCGTTCTAGCGCAGGCGAGTGTTTATAGTGGCGCCATCTTGCATTGGCTCATGCTGCCCCCGGAACTCGTTCTTGATTCGCTTGGACGGCTTCCTCTAGAGTCCGGGTTGATGGGTGGTCTTCAGGACAGCATGTGGGTAGTTTTAAGCCACTCGGCGGTGACTGAAAAATCCGAGTGGTAGCGTGAGGATTCGAACCCGCGTCGTCCATCACGCGGCGAATGTGGGTCCAGTACGATATCACTTCGGCCACCGCCTACCCATATATATATATATATATATATATATATATATATATATATATATATATATATATATATATATATATATATATATATATGTAAAAATGTGTGACTGCGAGATGGTGAGGAATCAGCCAGCAACACACTTGTCGTCACTTGTCGCCACGTCATGTGCCGTTATGCTCACGGATCGGAGGTAAGGTGAAGGTGACCTTCTCAGACAGCTATATCAAATTCCATTATCCAGTGGTTACCTGGGCATGGCTTGAAAAAACAGAGGAGTTTCATTGTAACACACAACATACCTTATAATATACTCTACATAGCAGAGATTTACCGGATGAACACACTTAAACTTTGATGATTAGATTAATTAAGCTTAGAGTATGGGATTCCAAAAAGATTTCCAAAAGACGTTCATGTATCAGACTTCCATTCCACCATGTCATCTGTTCTGATTCAGCTTCACGTTACATGGATCTATTCCGCAGAGGGACATTAGTTAATTTGTTAACATATTGCTAAACGAGTCTAGGTCCATTCAAAGGGTGTGCATATATTACTCGGAAGTGTTATTTGAGACTCTTAATATCAATTATCCAGAATGTTATAGTTCCTCCATATATTTAATTGGGCTAAAACAAATTACTCCTTCACAAAATATAAAAGGAGTATTGTGTTCATATACTCTGCATCAGACTTATAAAAGCTAAGTTAATAATGAGTGTATATGATTTCAAAATTAAAATAATTACGAATTTACCTTTTAAAATCCCCTGTGTGCATGTCTTCACCCTGCAACTCTCCCATTTTAGTCCTCTTTTATATTATTGTAATCCACTATTAAAAATGAAAGTGATCGATCAGACAATGAGGACATACGCCTCCAGGCGAGTCGCCTAGGCAAACCCAAGGACGTCAAATACGGGAGTTCCTCCGGGCAAGTCTCCATCTATACCTCCTACCCATCCTAAGTACCTCGTAGCAGTCTCTGTCGACTCGCTCAAGCCACTAACTATGCGGGGCGTCCGCTTGGCTACCTCCATACGGGTTTGTCTATTACAGAAACAATCCAGTGAACTGGGTCGAATTCCGAGTAGCGTGTCATATCTCCTCATAGTCGGATATGGCGCTCACGGATTATGTATGTAACAGGCCTCGAATCAGGCTCACGGAGTGATTATTGGCGTGTACCAGTCATTCCATCGATAAACAGATCCGGATCCGGGTTATTTTCCTTCTGCACAGGTATGGACATCACCATATACTTATTGTGAGCGAGTCCGTAACACCGCAGGCTAATCTAATCCACCTTAGGACTCCCTGACGAGACCGGGCGTTGTTCTGCATAACACTACCAGGGTATGTAGAAATTTCAAAGCTATTAGCGCCCTCGTCACACGAATTAACATATTGGACTATTTCATCTAGTAAGACTCTAAACACTTGCTCTTACCCAGGCTTCGCCTGTCGAAACTCGCGTCAGCGTTCCACCAGTACGCTCTTTGGACACGATCAGTTGTTGACCTACCAGGCGTGAACCCAAACTGCTGAAGTATCTGTAGCTACAGCAGCTAGTTGCAAATCCGCATGATTAACAGCTTTAAGCACCTTGTTTCATACACTGAGCAGCGTAATACCTCTTTCATTAGTGCATCTTTGTCGGTCCCGTTTCCTCTTCCAGATAGCGACGACCAACCCTATCTTCCCGTCAGGAGGAATGGCACCGAACTGCCATTCGACAGTAAAGACAGGGTGCAGCCCGCTTATCATGACCTCACTACTAAGCAGGTTGGCACTGATATTACCAATACCAGCTGCCTTGCCACAGAGTCCCTAACTCCCTCAGAAGAGGTTAGGCTTTCCTTAATGAGTGGATCAGCTTCCACCTCTTGCAACTCAGCAACCAGAGGCTGCCCACTCGGAGGGTCCGTTATATATGACTGCTCAAAGTTTTCAGCCCACCGATCCCTCTGCCCGTCAATACCTGACTTGAGGGAAACATCTGTTGTTTGGAGAAGGAGGCTCGAAGCTAAACCAAATCTCGAAAAGTATGTCGGTGATCATTTGCATCGAAATGCTTTTTGGCGTCTTTAGCGAGACTCCTGACGTACCTGCCCTTACTTCTTCTCAGCATATCATTAGTCCCAACCACAGTTACCAGATTATCGCCCTCAGTGCCGCGTATTTACTGGTTTCTTGCCCATTACTGTTGCCAAGCAGCACCAATAATTAACCATTTAGACGATAACCCTATATGAAAGCAGTTATTTTGGGTGGTGAAAGCAGTTTTGGAGTTGGAAATTGGCAAACATATGAGGAAGAATACGACAATCTGGCAACGTTGGTCCCAACCAATATAACCCTTTATTGATCCCGATCCCCAGAAGACTGGCAGCACGTCTACTCTCGATAATCTCCTGCTTCTCCCCTGTGAGAAAACCACACCTAAATATCGGACGCTCTCCAGTGCACTCATTTGCAATTTGAAAGTTTCAGGATTGAACTTACCCAACAGTTCTATAGGGTCCTCAGGGGTGCTGAGGTTATTGAAGCGATCCGAGATTGTCACTGCAAACTTATGAGAACATGCTAGGTATTTCAATTTCTTGAGATGGTGCACAGTAAGGTAACATCTCGAGATTCTTCTTGACCTGATATGAAGCTTGAGTGTTGCAATAACAAGCCTATGATTAGTACTTACAAGAATGTGGTCAGTCCCATTATCTACTACAGAATTCCTATACCAAGTCCAACGGTGCAGCTCAATCTCCTACGGCTGACCCATGAGACCCATAGGCACATTACATTTTCTTATGTGTGAGGTAGACATACACATTTCTAAGTCCATATTACTTCATTATCATGTTCCTATAGCATTCATCAACTCATTTGCGACACGAATGGACCCTAATCATATTTTACTATGATATTTACTTCATTTTAACCTGAAATGTTATTTTACATATTTTGCATTTCATATAACATTTTATGAGTTTTCCAATTTCTCCATCACCTGACTGTCACATGTGTTTCTTTCCGTAGAGTTAGCAAGCCTGAAAATAACTTCCGTTTCCAGCATTTTCACTGAGAAAGCATTCGTTCCCAGCTCCGACAGGCTTGGAGACGCCGCCAGTCAAGGCAGAGCCAGGCTTCCACACTAAGGCCACAATTCCACAAACACACGTTCACTAATACACAAGCCTCCGTGCGTATAATATGCACCGAACGACGTGTTACACCATAAAACGTGTCATTTTTTTATGTAAAACTAAAGACTTTATCAGCTATATTCCTACGAACTTTTAAGTTCGTGGCTTGATCAAATCGATGGATCCTGCCATGAGGTACTGTGGATGGGAAGGTGGCTGTATAGAGAGTCGGACTTGCCCAGAAGAACTCCGGTGTTGCAGTTGCTGTAGGGTGGGCGAGGTGACGAGCCTCTCAGCGTATTTTTTTTTTTACAGCAAAGGGGGCAGCTCAAGGGCAAAAAAGAAAAAGAAAAAAAGGAAACAATAATGAAAAAAGAAGCCCGCTATTCGCTGCTCCTAAAAAAGCTAAGAGGAGTGGCAGAAAGATAGGTCAATTTCGGAGAAGAGGTGTTCTGATACCCTCCTCTTGAAAGAGTTCAAGTCGTAGGCAGGAGGAAATACAGATGAAGGAAGATTGTTCCAGAGTGTATCTGCGTGAGGGATGAAAGATTGAAGATGCTGGTTAACTCGTGCTTAAGGGATTTGGACACTAAAGGGATGAGCTAGAGTGGACAGTCGAGTGCAGTGTGGCCGCGGGAGGGGGGTAGGCATGCAGTTACCAAGTTCAGACAGTCAGCATGAAAATACCGATAGAAGATTGAAAGAGAGGCAACTTGGCGGCAGAATTTACGAGGTAGAAGAATATCAGTAAGAGGAGGATAGCTGATGAGACGAAGAGCCTTAGACTCCACTTTGTCCAGGAGAACTGTGTGAGTGGAGCCCCCCACACATGAGATACATATTCCAAACGAGGGCGGACAATTCCCCTATAAATGGAAAGCATCTGTGCAGGGGAGAAGAACTGGTGGAGACGATACAGAACACCCAACCTCGAGGAAGCTCGTTTAGTGAGAGAAAAGATGTGAAGTTTCCAGTTGAAATTTTGAGATAAGGATAGACCGAGGATATTTAGTGTTGAAGAAGGTGACAGCTGAGTGTTATCGAAGAATAGCGGATAGGTGTTTGGAGGATTGTGTCGAGTTGATAGGTGGAGAAATCGGGGTTTTGAGGCATTGAAGGACACACGGTTCCTTTTATCCCAATCGGAAATGATAGCAAGGTCTGAGGTTAAGCGTTCTGCAGCCACCAGTCTGGAGTCATGTAATTCCTGTTGAAAGGGTCTTCTTTTGAAAGAAGTTGAATAATGCAGATTGGAGGCGTTAGCGTATGAGTGGATAGGACAGTTTGTTACTGAGAGAAGATCATTGATGAATAATAGGAAGATAGTGGGTGATAGGACAGAGCCCTGTGGAACACCACTGTTAATAGGTTTAGGGGAAGAACAGTTATCGTGTACCACCGCAGAGATAGAACGGTCAGAAAGGAAACTGGAAATAAAGGAACAGAAAGAGGGATAGAATCCGAAAGAGGGCTGTTTAGAAAGCAAAGACTGGTGCCAGACTCTATCGAAAGCTTTCGATATGTCTAGCGCAATTGAGAAAGTTTCACCGAACCGGCTAAGAGAGGATGACCAAGAGTTAGTTAAGAGAGCAAGAAGATCGCCAGTAGAACGACCCTTGCGGAACCCATACTGGCGATCAGATAGAAGGTCAAAAGTGGAAAGATGCATTTGAATCTTCCGGTTAAGGATTGATTCAAAAGCTTAAGATAGACAGGAAAGTAAAGCTATAGGGCGGTCGTTTGAGGGATTGGAACGGTCACCCTTCTTAGGCACAGACTGTATGAAGGCGTACTTCCAGTAGGAAGGAAAGGTAGATGTTGATAGGCAGAGGCGAAAGAGTTTGACCAGGTAGGGTGGCACTACTAGTCGATTGATATCAACCTTACACATTAGACCTACATATGGGAGTGTATAGCGCGAACCCTAGAGGAAAAGTCGGAATTTATGTTGCTGGAATATTTAGTATTATATTAACAAGATCGTGGGCTAATATTAAGAAGTTTACGAAAAAAATGGAAAATCATCGCCTTTATTAACTCTTTTTTTTAAAGCTTAGTGAAGCTTAGCATTGTCATTAAACCTGGGGGCAAATGTTATGTATATATGCAAGGGGCAGTGTGAAAGGAAGGACCTACTCCTAGAGGCCGAGTGGTAATAACAAAAACAACAAAAAAAGAGCCTTTGACGTATAAAATAGTGCCTATCTTACTTATTACACTATTAACCACACCATATCAAACAGTTTTATTTAAACACACATAATCATTGCATATCTCCCTTTTTACTCCTAACTGACTGCTGGTCATCCTCCCTTAGCCGTTTCGGTGAAACTTTATCTGTTGCCTAAGAAATCTAGATCGAAAGCTTTTGACAGAGCCTGGCACAAATCTGTACTTTCTTAACTACCCTCCTACGGATTATATCCCTCTCTGTTATTTCATCTCTACTTTCCGTTCAGGCTGATCTGTCTGCTGTGTAGACGGACACTGTTCTTCCCCCGGACCTTAACATATCAAGAATGGTGTTTCGTTGGGCTCTGTTCCGTCTCCCACTCTATTGTTCATTTTAATGACTTACTTTCCATAACAAACTGTTCTGCCTACTCTGTACCGGTGACTCTACGCAGCATTATTTAACGAAAGACCGTCCCTACATGAATTACATAACTAAAAGTTTGGACGCTACAATACGCTGAAACTTGGACCTTGCTATCATTTTCGAATGGGCCAAAAAGAATATAATATCCTACAATGCTTCAAAACTCAATTTATCCTCCTGTCCACTCGAAAATCTTTAAAACCCCTATCCCATATTATTCGATAACACTCAGCTGTCCCCCTCTTCTACGTACACTTTGCTTCTACACATTCTCGATCTATCCTTAACTTAAATCTTAAATGGAAAATTAATATATCCTCTCTTAATAAATCAGCTTCCTCAAGGTTAGGCGTTCTCTATCGTCTTCACCATTTTTTCTTTTTCCCAGATGCTATCCATATACAAGGGCCTTTTCCGTCCTCATATAGAGTAAGCATCTCATGTGTGGGGGGCCTCTACACACACACACAGCCCTTTTGAACAGAGTGGAGTGGATGGCTCTTCGTCTCAACTCTCCTCCTCTTACCGACAGTCTTCTACCTTTATTTTATATTCCGCCGCAATGTTGCGTCTCTTTCAATATTGTGTTAATAATTCCATGCGGACTGCTCATCTGAAATTGCTAACTGCATGTCTTCCCCCCTCCCGCGGCGCGGCTGCACACGACTTTTTATTCTTGCTCTTTCCTATGCTATCCGAAGCTCTTCTACAAACGTTAACCGGCATCTTCTTCCGTTCATCCTTTTACTGGTATAATCTGGAACACCCTTCCTTTATCTGCATTTCCTCTTGCCCATGACTTGAACTCTTTCCAGAGGAAGGTATTAGACACCCTTGATCCAAAACTAACCTCTCTTCTTGGTATCTCATTCTTATCTCTTTACAGGAGCAGCTCTTAGCGGCCATTTTTTTTTTTTTACGTTGCCCTTCAACGGTTTCCTATATTGTACAAAGAAGAGCTTATATTTTAATTTCCTTACTCAATACTTCTCTTCATATGTAAACAACCTACAGCAAACAACTAGTTATACTTGTACTGTTCTTTCACTAGTCTCTCAATAGCCATAAATAAGCACGTTGTTTTCCTATCTCTTATCTTCTATATTCTACTCTTCCTTTAACGTTGATTCATATTCATGTCTTTCTTTTTTTCTTTCGCAGTAAAACCTGTTCTCCTATAGTACTATCTACTAAGCCATAAATACGTGCAAACCTTATTTCCTTTATTTGTATACCTACTTATCTCGCCTGTCTACACAATTCAGATGTTCCCCTCGCACCCCCATTTTTCCTCTTCCTTCCATCCTAACAGCTATTCTTGTAACCGTATGTTCCTATTAAGCCTTACACACACGCCTTTGCCTCTCATCACATTCATAATCAACAATTTTACTTCCCTGTCTTACATATATACCTTTCTTCTATTCTCGAAATATTTTATTCCATATTTTCTATCACACATACCCTTATACAGAAGCATATATTTTTTCTTCGTTTTTCCTTCATTCGCATCTTTTGCTTTTGTCTCAACTGTATTTTGTAAAACCTTTTTCACCTGCATAGCCTTGTCTACACATTCGTTTTTTCCTAGCTTAAATTCATTATAATCTTTCTTCCCCTTCAATCTCCAATGCACACCATTTTTTGTTCCTTTACTCTCTTTATTATCCATTTACGTTCGATATTCTTTACGTATACACACCTTTCCTTTCCCAAACTTTGTTTTTCGAACCTTCACGCCTAACTCCTTTTTCCTGGTACCACATAGTCGTACATGCACAATTTTCTCTCCGTTTTATCCATCCTTCTCTCAATTAACCCTTAAACATGCATCGTTCTATCCCAATACAGCCGCATGGGAGGGGAGGAGGCACCGGAGGAGTGGCAAGGGGGACTCAACCTAACCTACCGCCTGGGACCCGGCTTGCTGGACCCTACCCTAAATACTTCTCTCTCCGTACACACCCACAACCAGCGAGTGACTGTGTACAACGTCGTGGCGACACTCAGGGGAGCTGTAGAACCAGGTAAAAGGGCCCCTGGGGTGTGAGAAAGAGGTTGTGATGAATAAAACAGAGATGCAACAACTGTTAAGATACATATATATAGGGAGTAAGGCGGAAAAGGAGTGGAGAGAGAGAGAGAGAGAGAGAGAGAGAGAGAGAGAGAGAGAGAGAGAGAGAGAGAGAGAGAGAGAGAGAGAGAGAGAGAGAGAGAGAGAGAGAGAGAGAGAGAGAGAGAGAGAGAGAGAGAGAGAAAAAAAAATACAGACAAGCAGACAGAAAGACAGAAAAAAACGACAGACCGACCGACCGATCAACAAAAAGACAGACAGGCAGACGGACGGACAGACAGCATAGACAAACATATTGACAGAGAGATCAACAGACAAACATAGACATATTTACTAACCTAACGCTCATTACAATTTCCCTTACAATTACTACTTATCACGAGTTTCCAGTCATCAGTTTCATATTTCCCCTCTTGTTAATCCACTCCTCATTAGCATGAGAGCTTCGTCAGTCACTAGTCAACTAAAATCAACCTTTCTATTTAATAATGCGGCACTCTGTGCCGTACGAGTTTAGGCCTAAAAAAATCATTCCTGCGAAACTTCCCTCCATGAAAGCAGTATCACCAATGAAGACTAAGGTAAAATATTATATTAACCAGAGTACTCTGTTTGGGGTTTGAGCGTTTATTCAAAGGTCTTCCCGCGTGTATTCAAATACATAAGCCCAAACATGTATATAGCCCACACACGTTTTTATTTTATTTTATTGAAACATTAATATAAAGTATCGATCCCTTTGATGAGTGATATATTTCTCAATGATTAGAAAATGCAAAATGAGGATAAGGTTAGTTCATAATACCTCTCGCTGTCACACGAGCTGGACAACAATACCCATGGTTTGTGCCTCCAAAACGACTTTTTCGTCATGATGGGTAGAAAGAGCGGCAGCAAAGGAAGATTTCCTTACCTCTAACAGTCAGAAGAATTTGAATCTATCAAAATTTTCCATAAAGAGCCCAGAGCTGATAAAGAACATACAGACCAACGACCTTCTTGCCAAGTGCCTCGAGGCTATTACATAAAATAATAATAATAATAATAATAATAATAATAATAATAATAATAATAATAATAATAATAATAAAAATAGGCTTATTTCGCCCAGCGGCATACATAGAAAAACAGGACAAGTAAACGAACGAGATCAGCCGAGATTCATATACGCTTAAATAACTGACAGCTTATAATTATATATGCGTGTGCACGGCACACTTATGCACATTCTACACGAACAGAAGGCCAAGCCACTCCCACCGCATAGATCCACCACATACATGGGCCGAGCTGTCTGATGGAGGTGATGATGGAGTTCCCAGCTTGTTCCACTCTCATCTTTATATTGTACGCTGGGTGGCGACGCAGCACAGCCAGACAGTTCATCCCGTGTCCGGTGAAGGCAAGAGATGAGCTAGTCCATCTAGGGAGCCTCAGAAACCGCTTGAGGATGTCGTTATGACAGACCCTAGGAGGCAGCCCTATACCGCGACCACAGCGAGTTGCAGAAGAGAGAGTAGCAGTGGCTTCTGAATAACTCCAACTTCACCTCCGTGCTGCAGAAGGAGAATTTCCTCAGCAACGTGTTGCCGATGACTGTAAGCTTGGTGGTCTGCTTTTTGATGTCATCATCATCGTTCCTTTTCCTGTTGATGACATGGCCCAGATATGTGAATCTATCCACAAATGTAAGTGCACTCTCACTTAGCCACGCTGATGTCTGGTAGTCCACCCTGGAGTGGGACGGCGGCACTACCATGCACTCTGTCTTGGTGGTGTTGTAACCAATATCATGCGTGGCAGCATACGCCTGACACACTCCAATAAGGTCCTGCAGAGCCTCCACTGTGGGAGCCATCAGTACCATGTCATCAGCATAACTCAGCGAGTTGATGCACCTATCATGTAAGTGGCAGCCTGTGCCTGTGTCACGCAGAGCGGCAGTGTGATCATCTGTGTAGACGTTGTACAGGTAGGGATACAGGATCCCTCCCTGGCGAATACCATTGGCTGTCTTAAATGGAAGTGAAGTGGAAGCCCCCCCATTTTACAGCAAATTCCTGGGTAGTGTACCAGTACATTAGGAGCTTGACGATGTACCCAGGAATTCCCCTTACAAGCAGTTTATTAAACAGCTTCCAGTAGTTCACTCTGTCAAAGGCCTTGCTGGCGTCGGAAGCACAGGTAGACAGGTGAGCCCCTAGAAGTGTAGTACTCAATGATATTCTTCAACGTCCATACTCACACCTCAGTGCCGTGCCCTTTCGTGTAACAAAACTGATTGTCCAGCGTGTTCAGGTAGTCCTCTAGGCGGTGCAGCACTGCCTTCTCAGTCACTTTTGACAAGGCAGTCGCAATGGCAATGGGCCTATAGTTGCTAGAGAGAGCAGGGTTTTTAACTTTGCTCTTTAGCAAGGAAACTATTTGCAATGCCAAGACCTGAGAGGGTATGTATTGATGGCAGATGCAGGCATTGATAAAGAGGCAGAGCCAAGAGACCAGGCTGGGAGGTGCATACCTAAAGGCGCCAGAGGGAAGCCCATCAACGCCCAGCGCATCGCTGTTGGAAAACGTTCGCAGTATCTCCCTCAGCTCACTGTGGTCAACACTGCGAAAGCCCTCCAGCGTCACCCCGCTCAGCTCGCTGCGGGAGGGCCCTCTCACTCTCCAGGGGCAGGATTCATCAAACCATTTACCGGACCTCTGTCTGGTAAGTCTCGCGGTATCTCCGCCCACCCGGTAAATCGGCATTCATTAACCACTTACCGGAGCCGTGGTGAGGCCAAAAGTTACCGCGGCTCCGAGCACCCGTAACTGAGTTACCGCAGGCGTGGTAAGTGCTTAGACACTGCCGCGGCTCATGTTCGGAGGCGATTTTGAGCCTATGTATTTTTTACCTCGTGACGTGCCCTACACCATCAGAAGCAGAAAAGCATGTAGATTTAGTATCTGGGCTTATAGAAGCGATGTGACGAAAACCAGCTGAGTACGAAGGAGTTGAAGAGAAATAAATGCAAGAAAATGTGTACTCCCTATTCATTTAACTTTGATTTTCGTATGTGTATTTACACATTATTGTTACAATTGTATGCTAGTGTGATGCAGAATTTTCTCAAGAAGATGATGGTGGTCTCCATTTTTCTCAAAAATGAATGTTGGGGTCAGGAAACGGGGTGGGAGTGAGGTGTGTGAAGTCGTCGGTTTGGGATAAACTGGGCAGACCCGTGCACGGCCTCAGGCCGGCTTCACTTGCAGGCCGCACTCTATAGTATGTAAGTCTGTGGAACTGTCCACCCACATGACTTTTCCCTGCTTGTTAAAACACTGCAGAGGGAATAATGTTCTGTCTGTGACAGTCACCTCCCGTCTCAAGTCTCCAATATTCTTGCTGTGGAGTTTAATGTCGTAAAATTTTGCTCTGACCTCCTCCACACTACTCACGAAGCCACTCGATCACGTCATTCACCTCAGCAGCCACAACTTCCCACACCCATTGCTTGGCTGCACCAGTGAGGCATGATGACAATGGCCCCCTAGCCAGTTTTGGTTGCGAGGGGTGAGTATGGGCAAACATTAGAATAATACCCACTCTTGTGATAGCGAGGCACGCAGTTGGCGACGGAAAACTATGTAGGTAACATACAAAAATGTTCAGAATAATGCTAGGCTACATAAGCGAGTATATTTTTATTTCAAGAATAAATATACATGTAACAACGCATCTAATTGAGGGATCACCACGCTAATTGTTTGTTTTAAGGCAGCGTTTACGCCTGTACAATACACATGTCTTGATTATGAAGTCTGTGTATTAGTAAACAAACGACACGTGAAATCTGAAATACAGCATCAAAGGTCGCACGTGATTGGCTATCCAGCCCAACCAATCGTTGCTAGGCTGCGAGTTACCGGAGCGTTACCATACCGTTGATGTATGCCGTGTTTGAAAGATGCCGCAGCTCTGGTAGCGCTCCGAGAGATACCAGAGGCGTGGTTGGGAAGATTGATAAATGCGGGCCCAGGTCTGCCACACAGTTCAGGGTACCCTCGAAGTGGTCACCCCGTATGTTGGCAATGTCCAAAATCTAATTATAACAAGTCTGTTCACGCGCAGGAGAGGCGTGGCAGGCGAGGTGACGTCATATTGCCTCTGTGGGTCCGATGACAGAAAACGGAGTAATTGATGGGTGACGTATTTTTTTCCACTGTATACTACCTTTTCAGTCATACTATTTTTCCTTTATTAACTGCAAGTATACCATTCTTATTTAAACAAAAAGTCATATAAGTAGTAAGATTAAAATATTTTTTTCTTAATTCTTATAGTTCTTCTCCCCCTCACATATGCTGTTCTTATACAGGGGCCTTGTCCGCCCTCGTGTAGAGTATGCATCTCACGTAAGAGGTGGCTCTACTTACACAGCTCTCTTGAACAGAGAAGAGTCGTAGGTTCTTCGTCTCATCAACTCCCCTCCTCATACTGACAGTCTTCTACCTCTTAAATTCCGCCGCCATGTTGCCTCTTTTTCTATTTTCTATCGTTATTTGCATGCTGACTGCTCTTCTGAACTTGCTAACTCCATGCCTCCCCCCCTCCTGCGGCCCCGCTGCACTCGACTTTCTAATCTAGCTCATCCCAATACTGTCCAAACCCCTAATGCAAGAGTTAACCAGCATCTTTACTCTTTAATCCCTTACACTGGTAAACTCTGGAACAGCCTTCATTCGTCTGCATTTCCAACTGCCTATGACTTGACATCTTTCAAGAAGAGTGTATCAAGACGAATATAGGAGGTTTCGGCCTAGGATGTTTCGGTCTAGGACGTTTCGCTCGTGGACGTTTCGGCCAGGGACATTTCGGCCACGGGAAAATCATATATATATATATATATATATATATATATATATATATATATATATATATATATATATATATATATATATATATATATATATATATATATATATATATATATATATATATATATATATATATATATATATATATATATATATATATATATATATATATATATTGTTTCCTTTTGAACCCGACTACTCGGTACAGCGGTGTATCGAGTCTCGTCCGAGCAGTGAGCGCGGTGTGCCGAGCAGTATACAGTGTTCTCCCATTACAAGAACTTTAGTTAATGGAACAAATTCATTGAACCAACATGGAGTTTACAACTACAAAGAGAGGTGGACAGAAGCTTTGTTTAGAAGAATATATGTACACTAAGAAAGGTGATGCAAAGAAATTAATCAAATTACATAGCGTTGTGTTAAGCGTGATCCACCAGTGAGGTGCCCATCGACACTGCATACCACTAAGAACAATGAAAATCCTGAGATCAAGATAGCTCATAATCACCCACCAGATGAGACAAGTGTAAGGGTCACAAAATACCGTAGAGATATGAAAGCAAAACCTGAAACCACTCGGGATAAGCCAAATCAGATATTTACTTTTGCAACTACACAAGCTCCAGATGATGTTAAAGCCCTTTTACCAAGTGCAGGCACCTGCAAACGTGTATTAAGAAGGGCGCGGGCTCTTCACTGTGCCTCAGAACCACAGTCGTTGCACGATCTTAATATTGATGGTGAATGGGCAATGACAGTCCAACCCGTTTTCTTTTTTATGATAATGGTACAGCTGCTGATGAACGCATTATCATTTTTGCCTCTGAAACTCATCTCGCACAGCTTGCTGCATCGGATATATGGTGTATGGATGGCAATTTTGCTATGGCTCCACATATCCTCATGCAACTGTATGTTATTCAAGCTAGAGTATCAAATGTGTTCCTACCTATGACTTACATCCTGCTGCAAAGGAAAACTCAGACAAGCTATGAGGCAATGTTTCGTATACTAGAGGCAAATTGTTGTGATCGTTCCTTGGTTATAATAGACTTTGAAAGGTCTGTGGAACTTGCAATGCATGCTGTTTTTGGTCCCCATGTGCAGATACAGTATTGTTTCTATCATCTTACACAATCAACATGGAGGAAAATTCAAGCCTTAGGATTTGCAAACCAATACCAAAATGACGATGAATTCAGACTTTTCTGTGGTCAGCTTGATGCCCTTGCCTTCTTACCACCAGATAAGTCATGGAGGACATGCAACACTTGAAGGATACTATTCCAGATGCTGCCATACCACTGGTTGAATATTTTGACCAGAATTAATTATCAGGCAAGCTTAGACAGAGACAAACACAACAACAAGATGGAGGGATTGTTGCACCTATTCGTATACGTCGCATTCCACCAATCTTCCCACTTCACAACTGGAACTTGCACCAAGTGACGCTTGCTGGGGAACCACGCACCAACAACATATGTAAAGTATGGAATAACAGGTTCTTTTCTCTTGTTGGTCACCATCATCCAAGTATTTGGAAATTGAGAGTGTCTACAAGCAGAATGTGCACGTGTAACTAGTGTGCTCCTACAGTATGAGCTTGGTGTTCGTCCTAAGAAAAGGTGTAAGAAGATTTTTACTGATCTGCAAGAACGCCTACAGAATCCTTGTGAAGATAGAGTTTGCCATGATTTCATTATTCACGGAATAGCCCGTGGAAAAATACCGCGGGAGTGACCGCCATTTTGATTGAGAGAGCGGGAAGTAGTCACAGGACAGGCGGGAAAACTAGAAGGCGGGAACAGTGCGCTATTTTAAGTCATATTCGTTATTACTGCCAAAGCTGAGCTATGTGTGGGATGCATGACCCACTATTACCTAGTGCATGTGTTAGGTTATTAATAAATAACAATTCATAGCCGTAGGGCGTTTAGCATAAGTGTTATGCAGAAAAAAACGAGATGTCAGGTGGCGAGACCTTGCATCATGACCGCGGCCGGGGCGCTGATCATTGTGGGTCTCGCCGAGCCGCTCCGAGACTTCACCGCGACAGGATCTCCCTCACTAGCCTCCCGTGCCACGTATCCATCGTGGTGATTTACCTGCCTTTGTAGTATCCACAAGTCCAGCGTGACTGTGTACTGCAAGGCGAGGGAAGCCGTTGGAAGGTCGAGAGGCGGCGTGTTGCAGAGAAGAACGAGAGAGGACTGTAGAAGGACTCCAGGGCTCCAGACCACGAGGTAGATCAGGCGTGGCTCCCGCTTCCCCCACCTACAGCTAAGTAATCTATTTGCATAGGATGTTTTAAGATAGATAGATAGGTTGCTGTGTGCCTGGTATTAATCAATTATTTATTAATTTCCAGAGAGTTTCTTTGTTGCTTTAAATAAACTTAAGAGCAGGTTTCATCCGATCTTTGCTTAACCTATGGTAGTATGACTGGTCAGATAAATAATAAGAAGAAGTGACTAGAGGGGCTGTGAGTCTGAGAACTCGATTTTCAGATTTTTTATTTTTTATTTTTTTATTGCTGAGAATTTACGGGATTTTCGGAGGTCCAGGACTTTCAAGAACCCCACAGAGTTTCTGGCCGCAAAACTATTCCCGAGTTCCTGAGAGGTGTCAGCCACAATCTGCGTGGTGGGCAGCCCAATGAATCTATAAACTATATAAACTATATAAATATGTGAAAGATTTTATTTAGTAATGTGTAAGGGCTCCAATTTAGTAATGTATAAGGTTACATTTTAAATAATATTTACTTTAGGCAAATAAAAATTTACCAAATCTTATTCATGTACTTCTCGAATAATATATATGGGTAATCACAAGTGCATTTGTAATCGTTTTATTAAACTTTTATTGATCAACAATTCATTTCAAAATACGCGATTGACTAATATATGTATGTTATTGTATGTTTTTTTTATATATTTGGTTTTTTTTTTTTTTTTACAACAAAGGAGGCAGCTCAAGGGCACACAAAAAAAGAAAACAATAATAAAAAAAAGCCCGCTACTCGCTGCTCCTAAAAAAAAACAAAAGAGGTGGCCGAAAGGAAGATCAAATACGGGAGGAGAGGTGTCCTGATACCCTCCTCTTGAAAGAGTTCAAGTCGTAGACAGGAGGAAATACAGATGAAGGAAGATTGTTCCAGAGTTTACCAGCGTGAGGGATGAAAGAGTGAAGATGCTGGTTAACTCTTGCATAAGGGGTTTGGACAGTATAGGGATAAGCATGAGTAGAAAGTCGAGTGCAGCGGGGCCGCGGGAGGGGGGGAGGCATGCAGTTAGCAAGTTCAGAAGAGCAGTCAGCGTGGAAATATCGATAGAAGATAGAAAGAGAGGCAACATTGCGGCGGAATTTAAGAGGTAGAAGACTATCAGTATGAGGAGGAGAGCTGATGAGACGAAGAGCCTTAGCCTCCACTCTGTCCAGAAGAGCTGTGTGAGTGGAGCCCCCCCACACATGAGATGCATACTCCATACGAGGGCGGACAAGGCCCCTGTATATGGACACCAACTGTGCAGGGTAGAAGAACTGGCGGAGACGGTACAGAACGCCCAGCCTCGAGGAAGCTGATTTAGTAAGAGATGAGATATGAAGTTTCCAGTTGAGATTTTGAGTTAGGGATAGACCGAGGATGTTTAGTGTTGAGGAAGGTGATAGCTGGGTGTTGTCAAAGAATAGGGGATAGTTGTTTGGAAGATTGTGTCGAGTGGATAGGTGGAGAAACTGTGTTTTTGAGGCGTTGAAGGACACCAGGTTCTTCTTGCCCCAATCGGAAATAATAGTAAGGTCTGAGGCTAAGCGTTCTGCAGCCTCCAGCCTTGAGTCGTTAAGTTCCTGAAGGGTGGGTCTTCTATTAAAAGAAGTTGAATAATGCAGGAATAATGGGTATAATAATTATTCATTGAAACATGGGAAAAACCACACAGAAACGACACACATATCTCCCCAAATACCGCGTGAGCCTCCAATACACATCACACTACCACCGCCTCACCCGTAAGCCCGGTACACATGCAGCCACCGCGGCGCCACTGACCGAAGTGACGCTCATGGGTCACGCTGGGTCAAACTTGGGTTACCCCACGCCTCACATCACCGTGACACGACAAAACATATCGGGCCGCCCAGCGCCCCGCGCTCCTCAATGACTTTACATAATTTTATCTCTCTCTCCCTGCTTCCGATTGTTGATGTGACTTGCGTTAATTTTTTTCTCTCTCTCTCTCTCTCTCTCTCTCTCTCTCTCTCTCTCTCTCTCTCTCTCTCTCTCCCTGCTTCCAATTGTTGCTGTGACTTGCGTTTTTTTTATCTCTCCCTGCTTCCAATTGTTGCTGTGACTTGCGTTAATTTTCTCTCTCTCTCTCTCCCTGCTTCCAATTGTTGCTGTGACGCGTTAATTTTCCCTCTCTCTGCCCGCTTATACATCACTGTGACTTGCATTAATTTTCTCTCTTACATATAATTCTTAACACTAACATATATTGATATAATATGGGGAAGTGGCGCAGAGATATAACACTATCTATATCTATCTATCAGTGGTGGGCACCGATCACTTTTTTGCTGTTCCGATCCCCGATCATCCGATCAGTTTGGGCAACTGATCCGATTCGGATCATCCGAGCATTTTTAAGTACTGCTGTTCCGATCATACGATCATTAAAACTTATAATAATTACTATTATTTTTTTAAAGTAATAATTACAAAAAAACACCTATTTTAGGCGTTCTTTAAGTAATAATTTCAAATAAGTAATAACTTAATTATTTGCTTATGAATATCTTTATTTTTCCTCATTCTTTTGGTATACAGTAAAGATGAAATGTTATCTTAACTTCTTATTTTAGGCATTTATTTAAGTCTGCTCTTTTTATTCTGAGAGTATGAAAAAGGGATTATGTTAGCTATTTTAACTTTTGTTTGAAGTTGATTTAGATTTTTGACAAACATTTTTCAACTTTTAAAATATTTTATCATCGATATCTAGGAAATATTTTTTACTATTATATAAAAAAACGAGCGATAGTAATCATTAATCTCCTATCCTTCCTGATTAAATAGTTTTCTGAATAAAAGATATTGGTCCATAAATAAATTAATTACAAGAAGAACATAAACAATAAGGTTTTGATTTTAAGTGCGCCGGTGTTGTATCATCTGCCATCCACGTATCCTAAGACATCCCATTCTGATCTGCGCATGCGCGGATCCCGATGTTTACAAACACAGAATTGATATCGTAGTTTGTCCAGGCAAGATGGCGGCAAGACAGCATGACAGCTTTTATGGGAAAATGGCTAAATTAAGGAATGACATGGACTCCATAATTCAGATAGTCTACCATTGAAAGGAGAGAATCAGAGAAACATGACCATCAATCAGAGGAGAGTACACGTTATCTCATTTATCACATTTACCGGCATACAAGGGGTGTAGGTTATCTCATTTATCACATATACCGACATACAAGGGGTGTAGGTTATCTCATTTATCACATATACTGACATACAAGGGGTGTAGGTTATCTCATTTATCACATTTACCGGCATACAAGGGGTGTAGGTTATCTCATTTATCACATTTACCGGCATGCAAGGGGTGTAGGTTGTCTCATTTATCACATTTACCGGCATACAAGGGGTGTAGGTTATCTCATTTATCACATTTACCGACATACAAGGGATGTAGGTTATCTCATTTATCACATATACTGACATACAAGGAATGTAGGTTATCTCAATTATCACATATACCGACATACCAGGGGTGTAGGTTATCTCATTTATCACATATACTGACATACAAGGGGTGTAGGTTATCTCATTTATCACATATACTGACATACAAGGGGTGTAGGTTATCTCATTTATCACATATACTGACATACAAGGAGTGTAGGTTACCTCCTTTATCACATTTACCGACATACAAGGGGTTTAGGTTATCTCATTTTTCACATTTACTGACATACAAGGGTAGGCGGTGGCTGAGTGATTAGCGTGCGGGGCTAGCATTCATCACGCCATGGACAATATCAATTCGAATATCCACGCTACCACCTAGGATTTTTTAGTCACCGCCGAGTGGCTTAAGACTACCCACAGGCTGTCCAAAAGACCACCTATCATCCCGGATTCTAGAAGAAACCGCACCAGAGAATCAAAAATGAGTTCCAGGGGGCAGCATGAGCCAAGCATAACTAGCGCCACTGTAAAAATTGCCTGCGCCATAACGGCCTTGGGCCGACCACCAGGCTCCTGAAGAAAGCCTACCGGCGCTATAGGCCGAGATGTAAACCAAAAAAAAAGTTACCTCATTTATAACATTTACCGACATACAAGGGGTGTAGGTTATCTCATTTATAACATATACCGACATACAAGGTGTGTAGCTTATCTCATTTATCGCATATACCGACATACAAGGGGTGCAGGTTATCTCATTTGTAACATTTACCGACATACAAGGGGTGTAGGCTATCTCATTTATCACATATACCGACATACAAGGGGTGTAGGTTATCTCATTTATCACATATACCGACATACAAAGGGTGCAGGTTATCTCATTTATAACATTTACCGACATACAAGGGGAGCAGGTTATCTCATTTATCACATTTACCGACATACCTCATTTACCTCATTTACTGACATACAAAGGGTGCAGGAAGAAACTTTCATATTTCAAGCAATTTTCAAATTCAAAACATACGTCAACATTTACTTTTAAAAAGATAAAAACATTTTTAAAAAATCATGTGGGACATACTGCGATAGGCAGTCGACAAAGACACGGTACCGTGTCGCAATTCATCCACCCTTTATTTGTAAATAAATCCCGCGCATGGGCAGATTTAATGGGATGTCTTAGGATACGCGGATGGCAGCTGACACCACACCGGGTAGGACACGTAGCAATGGGTTAAGTTGGATATGTTCAGGTTCAACAAAGACATAGACAAGAATTGGTTTACCAACAGTGGTGTATGAGTGGAACAGACGTAGAAGTCATATGGTGAGCGCCAACACGATAGATACATTCAAGAAGAGGTTAGATAAGTTCTTGGATGGGAGGGGTGTGGGGCGTTAGTTTGGTGCCGTAGTCTGGGCGGCATGTTGCGCTGTCTCGCGAGACCTCCTTCCTCTTCTTCCTCTTGTTGCGGGGGGAGCTTGGCGGGTGGGTGGGTGGGGTCGAGGGAAGGCAGAGCCCTCCCCCAAGTTAAGAAGGTGGGGGGGGGGGGGGTCGAGGCGGGGCGAAGCCCCCCCTTTTGGCTTCGGTCTTGTTGCTTTCCCGACAAGGAACTGACGCTGCTGCCATTAGAGGGTGGTAACACTGCGGCAGAAAATGCATAACTGACAACTGGGGCAGGCCACTCGGTTACTGGAGTAAGCGGAAGCCCACTACTGCAGCCCACACCACACTCTCATGGCGTCGTGTAACAAGTCCCGCCAAGCAAATAAATCGACTTTGCGCCTGCGCGTCTCGTTCACAGTACCTTACCAGGATTAAATAAATTAACGATCAATAATTATCGCTCAATATTATAAATAAAGACGCTTATTGAAGTAACTATTTAACAACGTGTATAAAAAATAATTGTAAGAAGTTCGCAGTCACTTGTTGCCATGACAACTTTGACCACCTTCTTTTCTATGATCGGTGATCGGAAGTTAGTTTGTGAAGTTCCGATCTCCACAGTCCGATTACCCTTTACAAAGATGATCCAATCTTGACATTCCGATCGCCAATTGCATTCCGATCAGATCGGAAGATCGGACGATCGGGCTGATGATCGGAAGTGCCCAGCTCTGCTATATATCTATATCTACATTCTCTCTCTCTCTCTCTCTCTCTCTCTCTCTCTCTCTCTCTCTCTCTCTCTCTCTCTCTCTATATATATATATATATATATATATATATATATATATATATATATATATATATAGTCAGAGAAAGTTTGTGTGTGTGTGTGAGAGAGAGAGAGAGAGAGAGAGAGAGAGAGAGAGAGAGAGAGAGAGAGAGAGAGAGAGAGAGAGAGAGAGTGAATGATTAACTCAAGTTGACTTACAGTCGGCGTATGAGCTCAGCTGGGACCTCACACATCACACCCCTTCTCTCAGTCCTTGTGAAAAGAAGGAAATTAAGCCAGCAAAATTTTTATTTTATTAATCAAGGCTTGAATCTATGCTTCCCTGGTAACAGGCTGAGCACTGCATCCACTGTTTGTATTTTGTATTCAACAAAGAAAGCAGCTCAAGGGCAAAATGAATGAACAACAAGAAAAGCCAGCTAAGCGCTGCTCCCTCAAAGAGGAATGGCTCACTTAGGAAGGAGGGGGGATCCTCTCTGTCGTCGTAGGCAGAAGGAAATACATATGGGGGAAGGTTGTTCCAGAGTATATCAGCAAAAGGGATGAAAGAATGAAAATACTGGTTACAGGTTACCTCATGTATGAGAGATTTTGATAAAATATGGATAAACGAGAGTAGAAAGGCATGTTTATGTACACATTTTAGGGGGACAAATAAAACAAGCCAAGGCCTGAACACAAGAAAAAGATATGCACACGGAATTATTTCTTCTGTAAAGAAACTAAAATATAACAGAAATTAGCAATCAAATTTAGTTAAGTGCTTGGATGGCGTGCAAGTTTATGTAAATATATGCAGACGCTGGGCCTTCCGTTATAAGCCTGCTCATCGTCCCCGCTGCCAGACGGGCCTTACATACCCTTTCCTCAGCAACCGCTGATTCACCTTTCATCCCTAGCCTCCACATCTGTCTCTTCCACTTAACCTGCCTCTAACACCTGTCTCCCACGCCCAGATTCTAAACCCATATTACCATCACCTCACACCAGTGAATTTCACTTTACCCCCCCCGCCTCTGCCTCCTACGCTTCGTGTCTAAAACCATCTTTTCATATAAATTCAAAGATAACTCTAGTGATATCGGGGGTTTTCAGAAAAATAGTTGAACATGAAAAACTTATACATATATTTTTATTTATTTATTACATAGTAGGGTTCACCATTGTGCACTCTATGATTACCGTACCAAGCAATCGTAAACTCTTTTTTTTCACTTAATCAGAAATTACTCACTTATGAATGCTAAATCAATACGTGTCCGTCACACCTACCTCACACTAGTCACGCGCTCGCATGCGCGCAAACACACACACACACACACACACACACACACACACACACACACACACACACATACACACAAACACACGCATTCTTGGAGGGTACTAGCTGGGGATCTCGAGTTCAGAGTGATCAGACGATAATGAAATGCACACACACACACACACACACACACACACACACATACATATACATTCTAGGACGGTACTGGATAGGGATCTCTCAAGTTCAGAGTGATCAGACGATAATGAAATGCACACACACACACACACACACACACACACACACACACACACACACACACACACACACATTTCACACATTTCCTGCCTCGAGCTCGACTTGGGTCATGACGCACTGTAGCTGCCGCGGTCAATGTGTTAACGCTCTCTCCCATTACCCATAATCCCATCCCTATCTTCAAGGTTCCCAGAACATTAAAGAACATTTTTAATGCAATGTAATTAAAGAGACAGACAGTGATAGTCGAGTGTGCCAGTGGTGCCGAGGAATGTATAATATATAGTGAAGGATGTATTTGTCGCCAACGCTGGCTTACCCCAGCTTACAGACCGCCTAGGACTTCAGGATGCTTCAGTTCGCCTACCCTAATGATGACAAAGGTTCGTTCAAATGAAAGTGCAGTGTTGAAACTTCGTCAATCAGATGGACCACGCCATCCCCCAAAATGCTGTGCAGATATAACCCAAATAATCTAAGTAGCAACTGCCTTACTTATCTGTCTCGCCTACCCAGGACTTTACAACTTTACCATTAAGCCTGTAACCTGAGTGACCCTTTCGAAAGCACTCCACCTGAACCTTGCTATCAACTGTCAATTGGCTCCTCAACTGATCTGGGAATCAACCAGTTTTTTTGCACCTAACACCTCTCTACAACACCACCACCTCTCTGACACTCTCTTTTGCACCTCTCTAACAATTTAACGAAGCTGCCTGCTTCGGCGCGTTATTAAGGCCTCTTTCACACGAGGCCACCGGTGGTCTCCACTGGTTACCTCCACTGGTTACCCCAATGTGAAAGGGTCGGAAAACTTCAATCTACTAGAGACCACCATCGACTCGTGATGTTCCCTCGCATGACTATCAATCGCAAGAATGGTATCGAACGTGGAGCTTTTTTCTTCGTGCTTTGCTGGCCAAAGACAAGAAGAGACGCCCTACAAGAAGAAGAATGGATGCCCATGATATTCTATTATCTAGGACGGACAGTGGTTTATATCATACACTTTAATGTGATTTATGTGCCCACGAGATTTAAGGAGCCTCTCAGCCTCACAAGGAATGACATTACAGGGATTGACACGAACACTCTGTGGTCATCCCCAGCATCCCAGCCTTAACGCATTCTTCACCGGACCTGACTGACCTGACTTTGGAACATTTCATAGGTATGAAAATACGGTACAGACCCCATTTACCAACACCATAATTTATCACACCTGGACTTCCATTTTTTGTTTACATCAAAGTATGCGGCTTAAGGGCAACAAAAAGAGTACACAAAAAAGCCCGCTACTCGCCGCTCCCACAAAAGTAAAAAGTAAAGAGTAGCCAAAAGAGAGGTGAATTTCGGGTGGAGAGGTGTCTTGCTACACTCTTCTTGAAAGAGGTCAAGTCATAGGCAGGAGGAAATGCAGACGAAGGAAGACTGTTCCAGAGTTTACCAGTGAAGGGGGATGAACGAATGGAGATGCTGGTTAACTTTTGCATAAGGGGTTTGGACAGTAAAGGGATGAGCATGAGTAGAAAGTCGTGTGCAGTTGCCAAGCTCAGAAGAGCAGTCAGCATGAAAATATCGATATAAGATAGAAAGAGAAGCAACATAGCTGCGGAATTTAAGAGGTAGAAGACTGTCAGTATGAGGAGGAGAGATGATGAGACGAAGAGCCTTAGACTCCACTCTATATAGAAAAGCTGTGTGAGTGGAGCCCCCCCACACGTGAGATGCATACTCCATACGAGAGCGGACAAAGCCCCTATATGTGGAAAGCATCTGTGCGAGGGAGAAGAACTGGCAATATATTACATAACGCCCAACCTCGAGGAAGCTGATTTAGTAAGAGAGGAGATGTGAAGTTTCCAGTTGAGATTTTGAGCTAAGGTTAGACCGATGATATTTAGTGTTGAAGAAGGTGTTGTCGAAGAATAGGGGATAAGTGTTTGGAAGATTGTGTCGAGTTGATAGGTGGAGTAACTGGGTTTTTGAGGCATTGAAGGACACAATGTTCCTTTTACCCCAATCGGAAATGACAGCAAGGTCTGAGGTTAAGCGTTCTGCAGCCTCCAGTCTGGAGTCTTGTAATTCCTGTTGAGAGGGTCTTCTGTTGAAAGAAGTTGAATAATGCAGAGTGGAGTCATCAGCGTATGAGTGGATATGACAGTTTGTTATGGAAAGATCATTGAGAGTGGGTGATAGTGGTAGGACAGAGCCCTGTGGAACACCACTGTTGATAGGTTTAGGGGAAGAACAGTGACCGTCTACCACAGCAGAGATAGAACGGCCGAAAAGGAAACTGGAGATAAAGAAACAGCGAGAGGGATAGAATCCGAAAGAGGGCAGTTTAGAAAGCAAGGACTTGTGCCAGACTCTATCGAAAGCTTTCGATATGTCTAGCGCAACTGAGAAAGTTTCACCGAAACGGCTAAGAAAGGATGACCAAGAGTCAGTTAAGAAAGCAAGAAGATCGCCAGTAGAACGCCCCTTGCGGAACCCATACTGACGATCAGATAGAAGGTCAGAAGTGGATAGACGCTTTTGAGTCTTCCGGTTAAGGATTGATTCAAAAGCTTTAGATAGGCAGGAAAGTAAAGATATAGGGCGGTAGTTTGAGGGATTGGATCGGTCACCCTTCTTAGGCACAGGCTGTATGATGGCATACTTCCAGCAGGAAGGAAAGGTAGATGTTGATAGGCAGAGACGAAAGGGTTTGTCCAGGCAGTGTGTCAGCACGGAGGAACAGTTTTTAAGGACAATAGGAGGCACTCCATCAGGTCAATAAGCCTTCTGAGAGTTGAGGCCAGAGAGGGCATAGAAAACATCAATCTTAAGAATCTTAATAACAGGCATAAAGAAGGCAGAGAGGGGATGAATAGGAGGAATATGCCCAGAATCGTCCAGAGTAGAGTAGTTATAGAACGTTTGAGAGAGGAGTTCAGCCTTAGAGATAGATGAGACGGCGGTGCTGCCGTCAGGGCTAATAAGAGGAGGGAAAGATGAAGAAGTGAAATTGGAGGAAATATTTTTGGCTTGGTGCCAGAAGTCACGGGAAGAATTATAAAAACAAGGTTTTGACATTTTCTATTTATGAAAGATGTTTTGGTAAGTCGAAGAATAGATTTGGCACGATTCCGGGCTGAACTATAAGGATCATGATTAGCAGGAGTGCGAAGGCTCTGGTACCTTTTGTGAGGTGTCTCTCTATTTTTGACAGCATGAGAACAAGCATGATTAAACCAAGGCTTTTTAGCATGAGGAGCAAAGAAAGTACGTGGAATAAATGCCTCCATTCCAGAGACAATCACCTCTGTAATGGGCTGGGAACACACAGAGGGTTCTCTATCCTAGAAGCAGTAGTCATTCCACGGGAAATCGGAAAAGTACATCCTCAGGTCGCCCCACCGAGTTGAAGCAAAATGCCAGAAGCATCACCTCTTCGGTGGATCCAGAGTCTTAGCCAGATGGTGGAAAATTCTGGAGTCAAGGTCGTGGGCACGACAGCAAGTGCTCACGTAGGCGCAACATCCAGCTTTGGATTGAAATTTTTGGGATAGAGATAGTAGGAGGGAACAGAGTAGAGATTGGACGAAAGTGACGGCCACCAATGGATCTATATCAAGGGTTCCATTGGAATCAATGCTTTACGGTGAGTGGCCGCCACTACGGTTGGTGGCCACTATAGTAGCGTGAGGGAGCCACAGTGGCCTCGTTTGAAAGGCATCACTGAAAAATATGAGAGATAACTAGTGGTGGCCAGCGACTGCCTCGTGTGAAAGAGGCCTAACTGTACTTCACCGCAGCTCCACCATACCTCCTTCAGCCCCACCATACCATAAATATCTTAGCCATCAGTTCCTATCCCCCAGCTTTATTTTTACTTGTAGCCTATATATTTACTTATTACATTATAAAATGTTTCTCCAAAATGTGTTCACTTATATGTAACGTGTACATTTTTAACCAAACGACTTTCAAATACTGGATACATTCTTTAATATTAATATTATTTTTATTATTAAGTTACACACACACACACACACACACACACACACACACACACACACACACACACACACACACACATACACGCTCACACACATACACGCTCACACACGCACAAACATACGCTCGAACTCACACACACATACACGTGCTCAAACTCAACACACACACACACACAAAAAAAAAAAATGGAGCTCGGTAGTGCAGTGGTTATCACGCTAGCCTCACAAGTGAGAGATCCCAAATTCGATTTCCGAGCAGAGAGTAATGGGCAGTCTCCTTTTATCCGTGCGCCTTGTCCACCCAACCGTGAATGGGTATCGGGTGTCAATCGGGTGTTGTGTACCACCTTCCTGTTGAGTGAGTGATGTGCGATGTTGCATCTGTTCCCAAAGATCCGTCAGCAGAGCTTCAAAGCTCGTTCAGGGAGAGCACTGGCTGCCGCAGGTTCAAAGTGTAATCAGATCATGATGAATTCCGCAAACCCAAACACACACACACACACACACACACACACACACACACACACACACACAACATGCAGACATGTAAAGACAAAAATACACACACACACACACACACACACACACACACACACATTCATATAATCTCTCTCTCTCTCTCTCTCTCTCTCTCTCTCTCTCTCTCTCTCTCTCTCTCTCTCTCTCTCACGGTAGTAGAACACCTCGGTTCTTGCGATCATAAATTAGTGCGCGTCGACATTAGAGCTCAATCATCAGTGACTGAAAATAAAGTAAAGGTGCCCAATTTCAAAAGAGCTAACTTGTAGAAATCCGACAAAAACTAACAGAAATACAACTATTAGATGACGGCAACGTAGATGAAGCCTGGCTAAGCCTTAAAAATCACTTACTCACTCAGCAGAACACATTCGTCCCCTTGTGCGAGAAGCGAATTAACACTAATAAAAGCCCACCGTGGTTTAATAGCGAAATTAAACAATCAGTCAATGAGAGAAAATTGTTTTACAGGTTAAAGAAAGAACAAAGCACGCCCGAAAACATTAGACTTTATAATGATGCCAGGCGACGAGTAAAAAGACTAGTATGTCAGGCAAAGCGTAGATATGAAGAAAATATTGCAGCCAACTGTAAAAATAATCCGAAATCTTTCTTCAGTTACATAAACAACAGAAAGGCGATCAAAAGTGGTATTGGACCTTTAACAAACAGCGACGGTGCACCAGTGACTGACAGCCAACACATTGCAAACCTCTTAAACAATTACTTTTCCTCGGTGTTTAATACTAACAGTCTTCCTCTCGCTACCACCAACACCAGTACTATTGTAAATCTCGAGCATGCATTGCCTAATTTTGAAATAACAACCGATGAAGTCCTTAAAGCTCTCCATTCACTTAAAACAAATAAAAGTCCCGGACCCGACAAAATATATCATATACTGCTTAAAGAAACAAAGAGCGAAATAGTCTCCTCCCTCACTACCGTATTCAATATGTCCTTGCGACAAGGCATCGTCCCTTCGGATTGGAAAAAGGCTAACGTGACACCGATTTTTAAGAAAGGAGACAAAAAAAATACTTGGTAACTACCAACCCATTAGTCTAACTTCAATTGTAGGTAAGCTACTCGAGAGCATAATTAGAGACAAAATTGTGAGTTACCTCGAAAGCCACTCATTAATTGGGGATTCACAACATGGCTTCCGTAACAAAAGATCCTGCCTGTCAAACCTACTGACCTTTTATAACGATCTCTTCTCAATTTATGACGTAATCAAATCAGTGGACGTAGTCTATCTTGATTTCCAGAAAGCGTTTGATAAAGTCCCACATCATAAATTACTTTATAAATTAAAGCAAATAGGCATTGACGGTCAAGTACACCAATGGATCGCTAATTGGTTGAGCAACAGACAACAAAGAGTAGTGATTGACGGATTTAACTCAGAGTGGGCGCCGGTCACTAGTGGCGTCCCTCAGGGCTCGGTTCTTGGCCCAGTGCTCTTCATTATTTAGATCAACGACGTGGATGTTGGACTCAATAATCGCATTAGTAAATTTGCAGACGACACAAAGATTGGTAACTCGGTTCTTACTGACGAAGACAGGCAAAGCCTCCAAGAGGATTTGCACAAAATGTCAGCTTGGTCGGATAAATGGGAGATGCCCTTTAACGTAGACAAGTGCCAGGTCCTTCAAGTTGGAACAAAAAATAAGAAGTTCGGTTACGAAATACGCGGCGTTAAACTCACAAGTGTTCAATGCGTTAAGGACCTGGGGATTAAAATCGCATCAAACCTCAAATTCTCACATCAATGCATCGATGCAGCAAATAAAGCGAACAGAATGTTGGGCTTCATTAAAAGAAACTTTTTATTAAAAAATAAAGATGTAATACTTCCGCTCTACAATAGTTTAGTCAGACACCACTTGGAATATGCAGTACAGTTTTGGTCTCCCCACCATGCAAAGGACATTGCTAAACTAGAAGGTGTTCAGCGTCGAGCAACAAAAATGATCCCTTCCTTGCGCAACAAATCCTACGAAGAAAGGCTTTCCACCCTTAACATGTTCTCTCTTGAGAAACGTCGCCTCCGAGGAAAACTGATCGAATGTTTTAAAATACTTAATGGTTTCACGAATGTAGACAGATCAAAATTGTTTATGATCGATGACACTTTGCGAACGAGGAACAATGGCACAAAACTCAAATGTAGACAAATAAATTCAGACTGCACCAAATTTTTCTTCACCAACGTTGTAGTGCGAGAATGGAATAAGCTCCCACCATCAGTGGTCCAGTGTAACACGATTGACTCCTTTAAAAACAAGCTCGACCGTCACTTCCTTGAACTTAATATTAACTAGAGTAGAAAAACAACGTTTTGGAGCCATCTGATTAATGTAAAATCACTTAGGTTTAAGGACAGACCACCTAGTCTGGACCATGGGGTCTGTGTGGTCTTATTTTCTATGTAAATCTATGTAAATATGTGTAAATCTCTCTCTCTCTCTCTCTCTCTCTCTCTCTCTCTCTCTCTCTCTCTCTCTCTCTTTATTTATCTATCTATATCTATATCTATATCTATATATCTATATCTCAGGTATGCGGGTGAATTTTCAGGTATGCGGGTGAATTGTTTTCACCTCAGGGAACTAGACGTCCCTGCCCTTCATAGTCTCAGGTCACCCTTGGACAAGGTGTAATACCTGATCTGTCTCCCGTGCCAGGGTCACGGTGAAGCCTCTGGGCAGCAGCAGTGGTGGATTGGACTGCAGGTAGAGGATCTCTTTATGAGACAATGGCTGGAGTTCCAGGGTCCTAGTCAGCTGGACCGTGCCTAATTATTTAGGCCTGCGGTGTAAAGGAGTGTGGAGACCTCTACACTAAAAAGCCTCCCTGGGAACCAGTTGTCGGTGTGAGCTCCCCGTCCTTCCCCTCTATCGACGGTACTCCCATCCCTAGTCTGCATAACAGCTGGTTCTTGTTTTTGAAAGAGATGTCTTCCGTGGGCCATTTGAGGTTGTACCTCCCGGCTTCTAGGTGGAGTTTCTGAGGGTTTTTCTTATACTCAAGGAATATTTCAGTCTTTTGGTCTCTCAGGAAGGGCGTCTGATACTCTCTAGAGTTCGTGGAGAACACCTGGTGACAGGTGCCACTGGCGAGGCCTCGAAAGGGTCGCAGAGTTGGGTTAGACGTTTCGGAAAGTGGGAACGAATTGCTGGTTCCTCCCCTCCCTTGCCAGCTCTGCTCTGTGTGACTACGCCGGCACCGTTCTATGGGACAAAACTTCGAGGACAATAGCTGAAAAGCGCCGGGTTGTGAAAGTCTCTCTCGTGACCGAGGCTCAGGACAAGCGATTGGTCTTTGAGGCATTTTCAAGACCCTGTGGGAGCGAACTCCCAGTGTTGGAGGCATCTAACACAGCAGTATCTAATTTCCATGCACAATTTTTATACAATTCAGTTTATGGTCACAATTTAAGTTATTTCGAAAGCGCATTTAATATTTACCCAAACTGTTAACTCGCTTAAATTTCTAACAATGCCTTCGAACCTTAAGTGTGACGTCTGTCCCGGACGTTTTGCTGCTCAGTTCTTCCAGCTGAGTAAAACTTGCCGCCTCTGCGTTCAAAGACTACATCTTTAGAAGGAAGTGACTGAATGGAAAGTCAAGCACCATGATCTTGAAAAGAAATTTGTAGCCCTTCAGGAATTTGTTTTAACTAATGTGGCAGTGACTCCACCATCGATGGTGGAGAGGACCTCCACCGAGACTGTGCCCTCTCCAGACGACCCTCCTGCTTCACGGGAGGACGTGTTACCTGCCTCACAGGTTGACTCCCAGCCTGCCTCACAGGATAACCCCCAGCCTGCCTCACAGGCTAACCCCCAGCCTGCCTCACAGGCTAACCCCCAGCCTGCCTCACAGGCTAACCCTCAGCCTGCCTCACAGGCTAACCCCCGGCCTGCCTCACAGGACATCCGCCAGCCTGCCTCACAGGCTGACCCCCAGCCTGCTTCACAGGCTAACCCCCAGCTTCACAGGATGTCGGGTTCCAACCTGTAAGGAATGGAGCCAAACCGAAGCAGGCAACCAAGGATTTACTGACCCCCACTACCTTCAATAGGTTCCAGGTGCTGGCAGACACCATGGAGGATGATTCGAGACTCGTCTAGTTGGGGACTCCAATATGCGTGGCCAGCTGGTTGAGTTATGTGGTCGTTCGCCAAACGGCCGCAGAAAACGTTTTTTTTTTTTTTTTTTTACAACAAAGGAGGCAGCTCAGGGGCACACAAAAAAAGAAAACAATAATAAAAAAAGCCCGCTACTCGTTGCTCCTAAAAAAGAAACAAAAGAGGTGGCCGAAAGCAAGATCAAATACGAAAGGAGAGATGTCCTGATACCCTCCTCTTGAAAGAGTTCAATTCGTAGGCAGGAGGAAATACAGATGAAGGAAGATTGTTCCAGAGTTTACCAGCGTGAGGGATGAAAGAGTGAAGATGCTGGTTAACTCTTGCATAAGGGGTTTGGACAGTATAGGGATGAGCATGAGTAGAAAGTCGAGTGCAACGGGGCCGCGGGAGGGGGGGAGGCATGCAGTTAGCAAGTTCAGAAGAGCAGTCAGCGTGGAAATATCGATAGAAGATAGAAAGAGAGGCAACATTGCGGCGGAATTTAAGAGGTAGAAGACTATCAGTATGAGGAGGAGAGCTGATGAGACGAAGAGCCTTAGCCTCCACTCTGTCCAGAGGAGCTGTGTGAGTGGAGCCCCCCCACACATGAGATGCATACTCCATACGAGGGCGGACAAGGCCCCTGTATATGGACAGCAACTGTGCAGGGGAGAAGAACTGGCGGAGACGGTACAGAAGGCCCAGCCTCGAGGAAGCTGATTTAGTAAGAGATGAGATATGAAGTTTCCAGTTGAGATTTTGAGTTAAGGATAGACCGAGGATGTTTAGTGTTGAGGAAGGTGATAGCTGGGTGTTGTCAAAGAATAGGGGATAGTTGTTTGGAAGATTGTGTCGAGTGGATAGGTGGAGAAACTGTCTTTTGAGGCGTTGAAGGACACCAGGTTCTTCTTGCCCCAATCGGAAATAATAGTAAGGTCTGAGGCTAAGCGTTCTGCAGCCTCCAGCCTTGAGTCGTTAAGTTCCTGTAGGGTGGGTCTTCTATTAAAAGAAGTTGAGTAATGCAGAGTGGAATGCTATCCAGGTGCCAGACTGGACGACATCACCGCAGCGTGCGATGATGTCACGAAAAATGCCGACCGAAACACCCTCTTTGTCATTCACGCGGGGACGAATGACGTACAGACAACCCTTTCTGAGGAACTGCTTGAGAAATACCGCCGCATGATCAAGCAGTATAAACGTAAAACGGATGCCAGTAACATCATAATCTCAGGAATCCTCCCGAGGGTCGGCGCCGAATCTAGCTTTTACAATAAGGCCTTCAGCACAAACAACAGACTTCAGTCCCTTTGCTCACAAGAAAACGTCCAGTTCGCTAACTTGTGGAACAATTTTTACTACGATTCAGACTTGTTCCTTCCTGATGGCATTCACTTAAACCCTGTTGGAGCAGCCCGTTTCGGGAGGCTGCTTTGTGACCAAGTGGCTCTTCGAAAGCCAAAAAACGCGGAGGCGAGAACACCAGCAGCTCCACCGTAAGGGAGCACTCAACCCGCAAAACTCCCGACTCGAATCACATTAAAGCTTGCTATGTAAACGCTCGCAGCCTACGTAACAAATTTGAAGACTTAGAAGTTCTTGCAGCTACAAATCATTATCACATCATCGGAGTCACAGAATCTTGGATAGACACTTCAAATAGAGATTTCATTGCGGAATATAGATTACCGGGTTATACCATTTTTAGTCATGAAAGAGAGAACAGACAGGGTGGAGGCGTTATCTTTTACATCCAAAACTCTCTCCATCCAGTATCCGTGAAAACATATATTATAACCAATGTAGACACGGTCTTCATTGAAATTAAAAATAAATCTCGTAAAATAGTAATTGGACTTATCTACAGACCGGCAAGGCAGACTCTTGATTTCGACCACGCATTAAGTGAATTATTATTAGAAACAAGTAGCAGTTGCGAGGCAGTAATTGTTGGGGACTTTAACTTGCCAGTGAAAAGATGGGGTGTCATACAGGGCTCGACCTGTACACAAATTTACTAGAAAGTGATTTGCATCAACACGTTCAAGAACCGACTCGGGAAAATAATATACTTGACCTTATCTTTTCAACGACAGCTGATCTAGTTAACGAAGTAAATATTGGTCCAATTTTTAGTTCTAGCGATCACCGAACAATCACATTCAGCATCAATATGAAAGAAAGTAAAGTAACTCCTAGCAAAGAAAAGGTGCCTGATTATCAGAGGGCGAATTTCGTAAGACTCCGATCAATTCTAAATAATTCTGACTGGACTGAAATCACGGCGGAAATAGATATTGATAAACCTTGGGGGGCCTTCACCACAATATTGAACAATGCCATAAGCATATGCGTACCTTATCGTAACAGACGTTCAGCTTCTAAGAAGAAACCCAAATGGTGGAGTAACGAAATTCAAAATAGCCTATCTCTTAAAAAATGCGTATACAGTAGATACATATCAACTCAGAGCGAGGCTGACAAACTAGAGTTGGACAGAATTCGCCGCGAAACCAACAAATTAATAAAACGAAGCAAGAAAAATCTTGAAGAATATATAGCGGAAACAAGTAAATCTAATCCTAAATATTTTTTTAGCTATGTAAATAATAAAAGGTCACTCACTTGTGGTATCGGACCGCTTGCTAATGAAAATGGTAACCACACGAACGATGAAAATGAAATGCTTTTTCGCATCCGTATTTACCGACGAAGATTGTTTATCACCTCAACCGCCGGAGGTTAGAAGGGCCGAAAAGATGTTAAGTGGCGTGCTCATCGTAGGAAGTGACATTTTACGCACAATTGAAAAGATTAAAGTAAGCAACGCTCCTGGTCTACATTTGTTCAGAGGTAGTTAAAACCGCAAACAAATTGGTTGGCTTCATCGGACGAGTCTTTAATAATAAATCGGAAAAAAGTAATATTAAAACTGTATAATTCGTTGGTTCGACCCCGTCTAGAGTACTGCGTACAGTTTTGGTGTCCCTACTACAGAAAAGACATAGAAAAGTTGGAACGGGTCCAATGAAGAGTAACAAAGATGATTCCTAGGTTGATAAATTTGTCATATGAACAAAGGTTTAAAGAAGTAAATTTATTCAGCCTATCAAAACTAAGAATGCGAGGCGATCTAATATAATTGTTTAAAATGTATAAAGGATTCAGTGATATTAGTTCGGAAGATTACTTTACGGTTGATCGATCAAATAGAACAAGAAATCACAATTTGAAGATAAGTGGTAAAAGATTCTCATCGCACGAAGCTAAACACTTCTTCTTCAATCGAGTTGTTAATGTTTGGAACTCTCTACCTTGTGATGTCGTTGATAGTACAACAGTTACGGCCTTCAAGAATAGATTAGACAAGTGTTTTGAATCCAACCAGTAACTAAGATATTACTCATTGTCCTAATAACGTTAAGTTCTTTCGAATACTGGTGTCCTTGTCCGCTTTTATCGCCCGCTTAGTGGTAGCAGTAATGGTAGTTCTTTCCTCTTTCCTACGTAATTTCCATGCAGTTTTTCCATGCTGCATGGTTCTTTTTCCTTTCCTGCCAGCTTTGGCTGGAGGAGCCTTCGCCTTTGCTGTCCTTCATCTTCCACCTTTGATTAGATAGTTAGTGTAGCTTGTCACAAACAACCTCGTAAGGACCAGCATGTCTGCTGTTGTTTGTTCTTCCTTTGTGTTGTGTTCCTTTATATGTCTGTCTATCTATCTGTATCTCTTCCTCCTCTTTATCCTCCATTTCGTTTTCCTAATCCTTCCCCTCCTCTTCCTCCACTTCCTCATCTCTACAACGCTCCGTCAGCTCCATAGGACCAGGTTGCGTAATAAAATAGTCTTATAGCCGATTATCGTGAGAAGACCTACCGGAGAGAAGATCTCGTATGTATTGAACTGTCTTTCATATTTTGAGGATGAGACAAAAAAAAGTTAATGTATTTTACAGGCTTCTTTTTTGTGTGACGCCTGAATTATATGTTGGCCTTCCGCTCCTCCTCTTATCTCTTTTCTCTCACTTTTCTTTCCTCCTCATTTTTTTTTCATCTTTATCTACGGAAGTTCTAAGACACACAAAACGAGTGACAAGCTTAGGAAGCTTATTTTATAAAATTAAATTAGCAATCATGAATGGGTTGTCCCATCAGAAGCTGCTGAACGGAATGGACTTGTATATTAGTTTTCAGACTCTCTCTCTCTCTCTCTCTCTCTCTCTCTCTCTCTCTCTCTCTCTCTCTCTCTCTCTCTCTCTCTCTCTCTCTCCCACACAGAGAGAGAGAGAGAGAGAGAGAGAGAGAGAGAGAGAGAGAGAGAGAGAGAGAGAGAGAGAGAGAGAGAGAGAGAGAGAGAGAGAGATTTTTACATATATTTACATAGATACTCAGACCAAACAGGCCCTAAGGCCCAAACTAGGTGGTCTGTCCTAAACCTAAGTGACAGTTGTTATGCGGCCATCATGATGTTCAAACTGACCTAGTGAATAATGAGATGGAGGAGATAGCGGTCAATATTATATTTAAACGATGCAATCGAGTTACACTTTACCACTGATGGTGGTAATCTGTTCCAATCTCGAACGACAGCATCAGTAAAGAAGAATTTTGTGCAATCTGAAAGAACTTGTCTACATTTGAGTTTAGCGCCATTATTTCTCTTTCGCGTCGAAGCATCCATCACAAACAGTTTGGTCGGATCCACGTTGGTAAAACCGTTAAGTATTTTAAAGCACCCGATCAGTTTTCCTCTTAGGCGGCGTTTTTCAAGAGAAAACAGGTTTAGATGTGACAGCCTTTCCTCGTAGGGTTTGTTTCGTAATGAAGGAATCATCGTGGTTGCTCTACGCCGAACACCTTCTAATTTAGCAATGTCTTTCGCATGGTGGGGAGACCAAAACTGCACGGCATACTCCAAATGAGGTCTGACGAAACTATTATACAAAGGTAGTATAACATTCTTATTCTTGAATGAAAAAAAATATCTTAAACCCATCATCCTGTTTGCTTTTTTTAACGGACTCGTTCCACTGCTGGGAAAACTTGAGGTTAGACGCGAATGTGAGGGGGGGTACACCTCCTACTGGTTCGGCATGAGCAATGGCTTCCATCTCAAGGGGGCAGCTATGGGCATCTCCCGCCAACTGCTGCCATTTGTGATTGAGGTTGCTCCAGTTGATGAGCGTATAATGCGAGTGAGGCTGAAGCACACTTTGGGCTCCATGTCTCTTGTTGCAGTGTATGCTCCTACCGAGATGTGTAAAACGCAAAAAAAGGAGGTTTTCTACGCCAAACTCGACTCAATATTAGACCAGTGCTCTCACCGGAGCACACTCATTTTCTTGGATGACTTCAATGCAACTATTGGCACTGACAGGGTTGGCTACGAGCTATGTGCTGGTCCCCATGGTCATTTAAATGCGAATGACCTTCGACCTGCTTACCAAGCCCTGAAGAAGCTTAACTCCAAGTCTCCCTTTCAGGTGAGCGCTATCCGAACAGCTGAAGGTTGCCTCGTGTCAGACATGGATGGGCAAAGGTCTCGTTGGTCCAAGTGGGCAGCTTTCAGTTGCTGGGTTGCAGGTTGCAGATGCTAATCAACCCATCGACGAAAGCCCGCCCTCTCTGGCCGAGGTCAGAGAGGTTGTGGCAAATCTGAGGGGTGGAAAGGCATATGGAATCTGTAACATCAGTGAGGAAATTATCAAAACTGGAGGTGAGGCCATGATCCGCGGGTTCCATGTGGTCTCGATTGACGTATGGCTATCTGGTACCATTCCTTCTGACTGGATGAGGGGGTTAGCCGTCCTTATCTGGAAAGGGAAAGGGGACCGCCAATACTGCAACAACTACCGTGGTATTACACTGCACAGTGTGCCAGACAAGGTGCTTGCCCACTTATTGCTGATGCGAATTCGCAGCCAGCTACTGAAGCTGCAGAGACCTGAACAGTCTAGGTTCATGCATAACCGAACCCTAGCGCTTTGCGTACTGGTGGAGCGCCGACGTGAGTTTCGACAGGGGATACATGCTGCCTATGTCGATCTCAAGAAGGCGTTTGACTCAGTGCATCGCGAGGCACTCTGGGATCTCCTGCGACTCCGTGGGATTCCTGCATGGACTTTTGGTTTGCTGACTGGCCTGTATTCTGAGATTGAGAGTGCTGTGAAGTGTGGGGGGACTTGTCGAGCTTCTTTCCTGTGAATGCGGGAGTGAGGCAGGGCTGTGTCCCTGCCCCATCGCTTATCACGCTTGCATGGACTAGGTAATAGGCAGAGTTGTGGACCAGAGTCATTGTGGACCATACATTGGCAATACCAGGGTCACCAACCTTGTTTTTGCCGATGATGCAGTAATCTTGGAGGAATCGTTGGAAATTTTGATGATGGCTTTCGAAGTAAGAGGAGGCGAAGCGCTTGGGACTTCAGGTCTCCTGGGCCAAGACCAACGTACAGGTGTTTGGAGGCTTTCTAAATGAAACAGTACAGTCTGTTCATGCGTGTGGCGAGGACACTGAGATCTCGGAAAATTTCACATACCTTGGTAGCGTATTTCATAGCAACGGTGAGTCTCGCCAGGAAGTCTTACAACGGATTGGTTTGGCCAGCGGTGTAATGGACTCGCTCAGCATTGAGCATATGGCGTTGTCATTACCTGTGCAGAAGGACAAAGATCTGGATCCTCAACTCCCTTGTGTTTCCTGTCTTACTTTATGTCTGTGAGACATGGACACTAAATGGGGGACTAGGAGAGGCGGATTGATGCAGTTGGTAATAAATGCCTACGCAGAATCATGGGGATATCGCTGGAATAACTTTGTGTCAAACCGGTGACTTCTCCGTGAGACTGATTCGACATATATTACCTGCAGAGTCCGTCAGCGCCAACTCCGGTTATACGGGCACGTGACACGTTACCCAGAATTTGATCCTGCTTTTCGGATTGTCCCTGTAAGAGACAATCCTAAGTGGAGGAGGCCAAGGGGACACCCACGGAGTTCGTGGCTTGAGCAAGTCGACAGATCCTGCTGGAAGGTACTCGGGATGGGAAGGGGGCCAGCATGGAGACTCGCCCGGATGGACCCTTGGGCTTAGGGTCGTAGGGTGAGCGAGGTGACGTACCCCCGGCGAATGCCCGCGTTGATTGATTGATAATGGATTCGTAGGGGGAGGGGAAAAAATATGCCTTAAATCATATTGGAAGTAATTTTTAGAGAAAGTATGAAGGAAGAGTTCAGCTTTACAGACTAATGGATGAGTCAGCTGAGAAGCTATCAGGGCAAGGGAGAGGTGGGAAATATGGAAAAGCAAAACTTTTAGATGTATAAATGACTTGGTGTTAGAAGTCTCTGGAAGAATTAGATAAAGAAAGATTGTGGTATATTTTGTTGATTAAGGTTTTGGTTAATCGAAGATCAGATTTGGCGCGATTCCGGGCAGATATATAAAGGTCGTGATTAGTAGGAGTTGGAAGGTTCGTGTACATTGTATGAGCCGCCAGTATACCATTTATACCATGAGGACACGTGGAAAATTACGTGAAATGTGAGCTTCCATTCAAAGACAATTACCTTTGTAACGTGCTGGGTACACACAGAGGAGTCTCTAACCTGGAATCAGTAATAATTCTACTGGAAACTGGCAACTGGAGAAGTATCCCCGGGCTGAAACAAAATGCCAGAAGCACCACCTCCTATGTGAGTCCATAGGTTGCAAGGGAGCGAAAAAACGGGATGGTTAGGTCGTGATCTTAGAATCCGAACGGAAAAAATAATTTAACAGAATAAGTTAAAGCTTTAGAGGTTAGAAAAAGGCCTAGAATGCTGGGCGTGTCTCCGTGGGCTGGGCTGGACTGGTGGTGAACATTGAAATAACAAGAAAAAGAAAAAGGAAAAGTTGACGAGGAAAAGCAAGAAAAAATACAAAAACACTAACAAGTGCAAGACCGGCCTCTCATGACCATCCAACACCCCCCCAACAATTTATATTATGCAACTAGGGGTCTAAAATGGAAAATGCTGAAAAGTAAAGATGGCGGCACTATAAATATTTGCCTAAGCCACAACGGGCTGGGACCGACCATCTGGCCCTACCATGAAGGCCTACCGGCGCCACAGGCCAAGACGTAAAAAAAAAAAAAAAAAGCTGACTTTGTTTAAATGCCATGTTGTAGGGTTCATCAGGGCTAAGAAATGTTATTATATAATGTCATGTCTACAATGCATGGGTAAGCCAGGAAAACAACTTGAAGAAAACAACAAGATGGACAATCTGTTGATCGGCGTCTGCGACGCCGATAATAAGAGGAACAAGAGCAAAAACAAGAACAAGGCGAACAAGAATAAGAACAATAGGAACAGTAACAATAAGAACAAGAAAAAATAGAACAATAAGAGCAATAAAACGAGAACAAGGAGAACAAAAATAGGAAAAATAAGAACAAGAATAAGAGGAAAAGAAAAAAAAAGAAAAAAAAGATTAAAAATAGACACAAAAAGAAGCAATTGAAAAAAAAGGAAATAAAGAAAATGGGGGAGGAAAATAAAAAAAAGCAGGAGATAGGGTGAAGAAAATATATTTGAAAATATACCATGGCCGTCCAATATAAATAGCCTTTTCAGTAACTTTTTATGGATACTGCTTTTAATTTTCTCCTGTTAATCAACATACATATTCAACCCTTCATTAAGGAACATTACCACCATAAGAAAACATAGGTTGTTCTTCTTTCGTCAAGGAAACAAAGATTTTTTGCCTCTGGTATCTTGGAGTGTTGGCTAAATATTTTATTTCTGATATACTTTACCTTTACCGAGGTGCCAGTCTTGTGAAGTCGGCGATAATGGACCTCCATCTCCCCCTATCATCAGCCATTTTCACAACTTCTGCCACACTGTGTCTTCCATCCATGTGTTGTAGCAGGCTATCCATAAATTTAATTCTTTGACGTTCTCTTGCTCTTCTTATTCCTTCCACTCTTCCAAGCAAGCAGTCACTTTCTAGTCCTCTCCTTCTCAGCACATGACCCAGAAACTTCAGTTGTCGCCTTCTTATACTTTTCAACAATTGCTTATCTACTGTTGTTCTTCCTTCTGTCCAAGGAATTGTCAACATTCTCCTTAAATAACACATTTCCACAGCTTCTATCTTTTTTCTTTGTATTTGTTTTAATTGGCCATATTTCGCAACCATATAATAAAGTTGACCATACGAAACATTTTAGTAATCTCAATCGCATCTCCATATTCATACTCAAATTATTTAACAGTTTCCTCATATTTCCAAAAGCCGTCATTGCTATACATATTCTCCTGTCTATTTCCTTCTCACTTCCTCCGTCTTCATTAATCATGCTCCCAAGGTAATTAAATTTTTCTACTTGCTCAATAAGCCTTTCCCCAATCCGTATCCCCACTCGCACTCTCTGCTCTCTGATATACTAATTGGTGTAAAAATAATTTCATATAATGTTGTTGACGTGCCCCTCGGCCCCTAAAACGTTTTTAACACCTGTTGTGAAAAGAAAGCCTGAGGGGCCTTAATTATACATCAGTCACGTCTAAATGAAGGTGGGGGAGGTAGGACTGTAGAGCAGACAGCGGAGAACGGGAGGTGGTGGTGGACATGGTTGAAGAGTGTGATGGTGGGTGGTTAAAACAGTGTGATGGGGAAATTATGTGGTAGTGGTGATAAAATGAGTGATCGAAATATAAATGCGGTGTGCTGTTGTAGCGAAGAGAGTGAATAAGGGTTGTTAGCTTATTCTACTGAACATAAATGTATATATTACTGTTTCTACAGGCTGATATAGGTTAACATGATTACACTATTGCATATGACCATTCATGCAGTATTTCGTGTTGGTGTTCTTCACTACGGAGTTGTTCACCTAATTGTTTAGTAATTATGTGTGTTATTGGAGTCCTTGCTAAGCATAACCGGGGAAGTTTAGGTAAAGAGTGTAGGTTTTGGAAATATATATCTCACACAGTAATTACACTTTAAAGGAAAAGTGCGCCAGGATATGTAACCTTTGCTAGGGTCAGGGTAGCGTAGGTAGTCTAGAATGAGACAGTGGGCATAGAAAATGCCTAGATCAGGGGGTTTCAGCCAGGGGGGATTCCCCCTCGGGGGAATTTTAGGGTCTCAAGGGGGGTCTTTTGATCCTAGATTGGCAGACAAACATTTGGAATTTGATCAGTTTGTTACCTTCAAGCTCCACAGGGCGACAAAACAATGCTATAATGATCAGTTACCAACTGCCATCAGCCTATTGGGCCGCGTACCACAAGCCTTTGAACCATAAGGTTCAAAATCCCTTACCTCGTTCCCATAGATAGGGCTCCCACATTTACTCTCTTCCTCGGGTTACTGCAACGAGTAACTCCCTCCGTCCATCGGAAAGTGATGTCGCTCCCCCCCGCAGGGGAAAAGTGACTCATGCTCCTGAACGATATTCTGACATTAATATATGGTGAAAAGGGTGCATTGGGTAAATATGGGTTGAAAACCACTGGCCTACTGTGTACTCCCTGTGTTGTTTGGCGACCTAGGTATGTATGTCGTGCTGATATTGTGTATTCTGTGTTATCGCATGTTCGCACTCCTCCCTCTCTACCTACTTTGCCTTTTCATTAATGATGATAATAATAATAATAATAATAATAATAATAATAATAATAATAATAATAATAATAATAATAATAATAATAATAATAATAATAATAATAATAATAATAATAATGGTGAGATTGAATGGTATAGTGAAATATAATTTCCTGATACAACTGTAAAGCTGTGTGTGTGTGTGTGTGTGTTTCGATAAAGAATAACTGACTGTAAAGAAAACATGTCTTTGATACGGGCGTTTACCATGAATAATTAATTTTAAAATTATATGAGTAAAGGCAATACATGCCAGAGGTTTAAGAGCAGGTGCTTGAAGTTTCCTCATATTTGGAAAAGATATTTGATAGCATGGAGTTAATGGCGTCGGAGATATGCGAGGCCACGTTCTCGCCTCCGCTGTCCCCAGGTTGCCCGGGATAAGGTAACTGACCAATAGTGGGAGGAAGGCAAACGCACGAAAAAGGAGACAGTTTATTCGGAACAAAATCTACAAGACAAAGGTTCTTCTCCAGCACGTACATGGCTATCTAATGTGTAGATAGGGATGACTAAAGTTTACTTCAACACAAGGCAAAACTAATATTTGGAAATAATAAAAAGAGAGTAAACCTGAAATATTTGAGAAAATGCGCTAGAATACAGTAGCTAGTACATAACTGGCGCACGTGGTCATTCACAACACAAAATGCGATACTGATGAAACGAAGCAACAAGCTACTGTCCAAGGCAGCTTCCAGTTTAAGGAACAGCAGCAGACGCGAGAGAGGCAGTGTTGCCGGTACAGTGTTTGGCTGTATTCTCCGGTGCAACGGTCATACGCCGTGTCTGTAAAAGTAGAGACTATTGCCATGAGAAATGTGTCAGTCTCAATAATTATTTATATTTTTCACAAATAAAACGGAATGTTTAGTACAAAGGTAAAGGTAAAGTTGGAGGCATACACAATAGTTGAGCGTTTAGTCGGTGCTCATCTCCGTCGCATTGGCCTTTGAGCCTGTGGTGGGAGGGAGCCCATTACCCTGGGACAAAGGGTCAGTGTGACATCCAGGTTACCACAGTTTACCTTCCCCAGGTTTCCCCAGGTACCCAATTATCGACAAGCCCGAAAGATGAACACGCCGATTGCACGGGCCGTGATTCGAACCCGGGCCCGCGGAGTAGTAGCCAGGCACGCTGACTAGACCACGGCGGCGTACAAAGTACAAAGTACTTTTGTACAAAGACTTCCAATTATAGGTAAATTATCCCCATAGTGGTAACACGGCATAATCATGAATAAGCTGAGTCCGCTTTGATAGAGTATGGAAATAACTGAAACAGCTAAGGTTACTGGATGTTCAACTGACACTGTACGCCAATTTCTAGGAAAAGAAAAATAATGAAGAGGTGTTTATTTTTTTTCCTTTGATTGTTTTAGCGGCACCAAATTTTAGCTTGATGTAAATAACAACTGACACAGCTAATGCTGCACAATTGACGGCATGTGTCAAGTAGAGAGGATGCAAGGTTAAAAAAAAAGGCTTAATTATTGCAATTTGGTGTATTAATGAGTTTCAATATTCATAATTAATAACAGCCGATATACTAATTAATTTTAGGAGGACATACGCCTGGGGGCCCGTCGCTTCACTCATGCGATGCGATGCCTATATTTCCCCAGCAAGCTCCAACGTATCTGCCCTATCCATTCCAAATCCTTCCCGGCAGGATCGGTCGACTTGCCCAAATCATGAGTTACGTGGGGGTTCCATTGGTCTGCTCCACTTAGGGTTGTCTCGTACAGAAACAATTCTGTGAGCAAGATCGACGTCCTTGAGGCGTGCCACGGGCCCTTATAGACGGAGTTGGCATTCACGAACTTAGCTGGTAACAGGCCTCGATTCAGTCTTATAGAGTAATCGCAGGATAGACTCGAAGTCACTCCAGCGATATTCTTTTATACTGCGAAGGCACTTGGTACCAAAGGCATCGACACGCCTCTTCAACTCATTATTCAGTGTTCGCGTCTCAGTAATATAGTAAGACAGGGAACACAAGCGACTTAAAAATTCGAGTCTTTGTCCGCCACATCTGTGCTGTTTACCTCTCACCTAACTCTACTAACTATATAAAATTCTTTGACTATTTGAACTCTAAAGTGGAGCACATCTTGACCCACTCTCCCTTCGCTGAAATCTCCATCCTAGGAGATTTCAATGTTCACCACCAGCTTTGGCTTTCATCCTCTTTCACTGACCAGCCTGGTGAACAAGCCTACAACTTTGCTATCCTCAACGACGTAGAGCAGTTGGTCCAGCACCCTACACGTATTCCCGACCGTCTTGGAGACAGGCCCAACATTCTAGACCTCTTCCTTACCTCAAACCCTTCTGCTTATTCTGTCAAACTGTTCTCTCCGTTGGGCTCCTCCGATCATAATGTTATTTCTGTATCCTGTCCTATCGCTCCTGTACACTCTCTGGACCCGCCGAAGAGGTGATGCTTCTGGCATTTTGCTTCAGCTCGGTGGGACGACCTGAGGATCTACTTTTCCGATTTCCCGTGGAATGATTACTGCTTCCAGGATGGAGACCCCTCTGTGTGTGCTCAGCGCATCACAGAGGTGATTGTCTCTGGAATGGAGGCATACATTTCACGTACTTTCTCTACTCCTAACGCTAAAAAAGCCTTGGTTTAATTACGCTTGTTCTCGTGCTGTCAATAACAGAGAGGCAGCTCACAAAAGGTACCAGAGCCTTCAAACTAATGCTAACTACGAACTTTACATTTCTGCCCGGAATCGTGCCAAATCTATTCTCCGACTAACTAAAAACTCTTTCATTAATAGAAAATGCCAAAACCTTGCTTTCTCTAACTCTTCCCATGACTTCTGGCATCTAGCCAAAAACACTTCCTCCAACTTAACTTCTTCATCTTTCCCTCCACTCCTCAGTCCTGACTTTTCTAAAAGCTCCACTCTGGACGATTCTGGGCATATTCCTCCTAATCATCACCCCTCTTGACTCTTTTATGCCTGTTATAAAGATTCTTCAAAATGATGTTTTCTATGCCCTCTCTGGCCTCAATCCTCAGAAGGCTTATGGACCTGATGGAGTGCCTCCTATTGTCCTTAGAAACTGTGCCTCCGTGCTGTCACCCTGCCTGGTCAAACTCTTTCGTCTCTGCCTATTAACATCTACCTTTCCTTCCTGCTGGAAGTATGCCTTCATACAGCCTGTGCCTAAGAAGGGGGACCGTTCCAATCACTCAAACTACCGTCCTATAGCTTTACTTTCTTGTCTATCTAAAGCTTTTGAATCAATCCTTAACAGGAAGATTCAAAAGCACCCGTCCACTTCTGACCTTCTATCTGATCGCCAGTATGGGTTCCGCAAGGGGCGTTCTACTGGCGATCTCTTTGCCTTCCTAACTGACTCTTGGTCATCCTCTCTTAGCCGTTTCGGTGAAACCTTTGCTATTGCGCTGGACATATCAAAAGCTTTTGATAAGGTCTGGCACAAATCTTTACTTTCCAAACTACCCTCCTATGGTTTCTATCCTTCTCTCTGTACCTTTATCTCCAGTTTCCTTTCTGACCGTTCTATTTCTGCTGTGGTAGACGGTCACTGTTCTTCCCCTAAACCTATTAACAGTGGTGTCCCACAGGGTTCTGTCCTATCTCCCACTCTCTTTCTGTTGTTCATTGACGATCTTCTTTTCAAAACGAACTGTCCTATCCATTCTTACGCCGATGCCTCCACTCTGCATTACTGAACTTATTTTAATAGAGGACCCACCATACAGGAACTTAACGATTCAAGGCTGGAGGCAACAGAACGCCTAGCCTCAGACCTTACTATTATTTCCGATTGGGGCAAGAGGAACCTGGTGTCCTTCAACGCCTCAAAAACACAGTTTCTCCACCTATCTACTCGACACAATCTTCCAAACAACTATCCACTATTCTTTGACAACACTCAGCTATCACCTTCCTCAACACTAAACATCCTCGGTCTATCCTTAACTCAAAATCTCAACAGGAAACTTCATATCTCATCTCTTACTAAATCAGCTTCCTCGAGGCTGGGCGTTATGTACCGTCTCCGCCAGTTCTTCTCCCCCGCACAGTTGTTATCCATTTGCAGGGGCCTTGTCCGCCCTCGTATGGAGTATGCATCTCATGTGTGTGTGTGTGGGGGGGGGGGGGGGGGCTCCACTCACACAGCTCTCCTTGACAGAGTGGAATCAAAGGCTCTTCGTCTCATCAGCTCTCCTCCTCATACAGATAGTCTTTTACCTCTCAAATTCCGCCGCCATGGCGCCTCTCTTTCTATCTTCTATCGATATTTTCATGCTGACTGCTCTTCTGAACTTGCTAACTGCATGCCTCCCCTCCTCCCGCGGCACCGCTGCACACGACTTTTTACTCATGCTCATCGCTATACTGTCCAAACCCCTTATGCAAGAGTCAACCAGCATCTTCACTCCTTCATCCCGCATGCTGGTAAACTCTGGAACAATCTTCCTTCATCTGTATTTCCTTCTGCCTACGACTTGAACTCTTTCAAGAGGAGGGTATCAGGACACCTCTCCTCCTGAAATTGACCTCTCGTTTTGGACACTCCTTTGACCTATGTACGGGAGCAGTGAGTAGCGGGCTTTTTTATTTTTTATTTTTTTTTATTTAGCTGTAAAAAAAAAAAAAAAAAAAAAAAAAAAAAAAAACAGCGGCACGACAGACTCGCACACAGCTCACGAACGGGGCATTCAGCTTAACCCCCGCCAGCCCAGACACGCGTCTCGCTCACACTCGCTTCCGCTCGCCACCCTCAACTACTCCTCAGCGCCTCTTGCTCGCCACTCCCCTGCCCGGCGGCCGATGGCCGCGGGCTCCCCTCTGTCTCTCTTGTCCCAACACGTTGAGTTGCACCATGCTAAGCCAACATTGCATCATGCTACGATTTCATCACATTAAATACAGCACATTCGTAACACTATCCCCCCCTTCAAAGGCAGTCGACCCGGCTGCACCAACATACAACAAAGAAAAATACATGAAATACAAAAAGTAAATCAGTCCTCTGGAACATCGCAGAAGTCTCTCATCCTCCACCACGTCCTCAACAGAAGTCTCCTCTCGCGCCCATAAGGACTCCGCCCGTCAGCCACGTCGTCAACCAGCCGCCAGTCCTCAGTGGGCTCTTCCACGCCATCCGCTCCACGCAACGCTCGGGACAGTCGACACCGGCTCCTGGCCTCCACCCTCGGGGCAAGGTGCCCTCGCCCGGCCGTGACTACCTCCCCACGCAGCCAAGTGCGAAAACCTCCTGGAAGCAAAGGGCACCTCTCCGGTCACCCTCTCCAGCTCCCGTCCGAGGTCACCACAAGCCTTGGCCTGCGTCAGGTAGTCGAGGCCCAGCAAGCACGGCCCGTCTCGATCGGCGACATCCACCGGCCGGCGCTCCACAGCGCTGCCCACGCCGATACGAGCCTCCACTGGCCCCTCGAGCAGCCCACACTACCCCGTGTCAGGCCGCGCTGAGGACTCCTCAGCCCCGGCGTCCACTGTCACGCGACGTGGCTACATCCGCTGATAACCCCACTGGCAACGCGCTGGTCTGGCGGTGGCAGCTTTCACAAGGCGGGGCCCGAGGGCGGGAGACGGCTGGAAGCCGGACCCCTTTTCCAGCCCGTTCACGTTTCCCGCCCGCGCCGTGTCCCTGGGCCTGGGGCAGGCGCTCTAGTGGTGGCCAGATTGGACACAGTCCTTACTGCGAGGCTGGAGGGGTCGGGGCTCAGCCGTTCGAGGGAACGCGTCCTTTGCTCCCCCGGGCACCGACTGCGCCTGTGCCCCTTCTCGCCACAGCCCCCGCACGAACCATGGAGACCCTCCGGGCTCGACTTCCTCTACGCTGCCTTCATTTTCACCTTCGCCATCCGGCCCCGGAGGTCATGGCAGGGTGGGGCGGCCGCCCCTAGACCGCTGGTCGTCGTCAAGAAGGCCCCGAACTCCAAGTCCCTCGCCAGCGCGTCGAGTCCTCGGCATGGGATAAGAGTCCTCGACAGTCTCGTCCCTCAGCGCCCGGATGTCCACACAGAAGCGCTGCGTGCCGTCCTTCTTCATATCTCGGACTACCGCTGAGGGCCACGGACTGTCTGACCGCTCAATCACCCCCCTGCACCGCCAGCTCGTTGACGGTGCGCTGCAGTTCCTCTCGCCTGGCTGGTGGCTCTTGGTGGGCGCACTATTTCCTGTGTTGATGTGGTACTTCACCAATCCCGTGCGGCCCAGGTCCAAACCAACCCCGCTGGACACGTCCGCGCACCGCGCCAGGGTGTGGCGCACCTTCTCCGTCTGCGGCTCCGTCGGGTCAGCGGTGCTCCGGTGCGCCAAGTCCTCCAGGAAATCAGGCAGCGGCCTCACAGCGGCCGACTCCGCGCTCCCCGACGCCTCCTCTTGTCGTTCCACCTCCTCACAGGTGCCCAGCTTAGCACCAGCGGGTACTTTCCGAGCCTCGTCGAAGGAGTTAGCCACCAGCACCGTGACTGACTTCTCCCCCGCTCCTTCGAGACTGTCCGGCTACCACACCATCAGCCAGCTGCAGGCCCTCCGTGGAATCCACTGTGCCTTCCGCTGGCTTCGCGCCCGACCGGCACCACTGGACCCTGGGACCCGGGGCAAGGTGCAGTCGCTCCACCGCGACTACCTCTGCACAGCCAACCTTCGGGAGCAAAGGCGCCTATCCGCGCAGCCTCTCCAGGTCCCGTCCAAGGTCGGCACAGGCCTCACCCTGCGTCAGGTAGTCGAGGCCCAGCAGGGACGGCTCGTCTCGATCGGCGACGTCCACCGGCCAGCGCTCCACAGCGCTGCCCACGCCGATACGAACCCCCACTGGGCCCTTGGACTGTACGCAGTGCCCCGTGACGCCACACAGCCTCTGTGGGACATGGGACTTCCATGCCACCTTCCCGTCGTGCTCGGCTGGCTTAAGCCTCCCTGAGCGCCGGGAGGCTGAGGGGCCGCAGAGAGGAGCGGGCGGACCACGTGGGCTGCAAGCAGGCCGGCATGGCGGAGAGGGTGAGGGAGGTAACGAGGCGGGGGCTCTCCAACCTCCCAGTGGACCGCCAGCACTCGTCGAGCGAGCAACTCTCCCGGCCTCTGGGCCACCTATAGACTGCTGAGTTGCTCGCTCGGCTCAGCTACGGGCTGCTCCTGGGCGCCTGGCCGGAGGGCCCGTGCCTCCGTCGCTGCTCGCCGGCTTCTACCCGTGGCTGTGGCGGCGGCGGAGGCTTCCCCACACCCGCTGCACGCCAGCGGCGGGTTCCCCCAGCGACGGGCCGTCAAGCGACAAAGGCCCGTACCCCATTTTTAGGGGATAAATCCCACACAACAACAACAACAACAACAACCTCCTGCGGCAGCTACTGGTTCCGCCACGACGCTACCAGATAGGCCCCAGCAGAACCGCCGCCCCGGCGTCTCCCGCCAGAACTGAGCCTTCTTCCTCCGCGTGCGACGGTGCCACCTCTCGCAGCTGCCTCTCCGCCTTCCTCAGGCCCCGGACCTCGCCTTCCTGGGTCCGCACCTCCTCCAGCCGTTCACTCCTCACGCTGTCGCAGCCCCCTGGTCGGTGTACTGCTGAGTTTCCACTTTCAGAGACGAGAGACTGTTCTGGACAACCTCAACAAGATGGCGGGCCTGCTCACGTGCACTCTCATTTGCCCTATCGTCTGCCCTCTGAGCCTGCTCGCGTGCCCTCTCGTCTGCCCTCTGAGCCTGCTCGCGTTCCCTCTCGTCTGCCCTCTGATCCAATTCCTGCCTCATACTGGCCAGCATGGCAGCGAACAAGTCCATCTGGCTCGGCTTCGCATCACCCGCGTCAGCCTCGGCCTTGCCCTCCTCCTCACCCTCACGGCGGCCATTTTGGGACGTCATGATGACTCGGCGCGCTTCACTGTTCACTTATACCCACTCCTTTGACACCAAGTGTTACGCCACCCCCCACCACACACCATCCACGGGCAGGCAAGCGGTGTGATCCCCAGAACAATCACACGGGCACCGGTCACTGGCAACGGCTCACTCAGAACGCCGAGGGAAGGAGAGACGAGGCAGGGCACAAAGGATATACGTTCAACACCAATTTCTAGTTTAATGACAGATTCCTCAAACAGTACAGCAACTCTCAAGGGCACAGAACAGTTAATCAGGTACACAGAGGCACGATAGACTCGCACACAGCTCACGAACGGGGCATTCAGCTGAACCCCCGCCAGCCCAGACACGCGTCTAGATCACACTCGCTTCCTCTCGCCATCCTCAACTGCCCCTCAGCGCCTCTCGCTCGCCACTCCCTTGCCCGGCGGCCGGTGGCCGCGGGCTCCCCTGTCTCTCTCGTCCCAACACGTTGAGTTGCACCATGCTAAGCTAACATTGCATCATGCTACAATTTCATCACACTACATACAGCACATTCGTAACAATATATATATATATATATATATATATATATATATATATATATATATATATATATATATATATATATATATATATATATATATGGGGAGGCGATGGCTGAATGGATAACGTGACGGCCCCGCGTTCAAGAGGAGGCGAGTTCAATCCCCGACCGGTGCCACCAAGCTGGGATTTTTCAGCCACCGCCGAGTGGCTTAAAACTACCCACATGCTGTCCAGAAGACCAACTATCAACCCGGACTCTAGATTATAGGATTAAAGATGAGCTCCGGGAGGGCAGCATGAGCCAATGCAAGATGGCGCCACTATACATACTCCCCTGCGCCAGAACGGGTTAGGCCGCCCATCAGGCCCAATCGGGAAGAACCCTTGGACCGACCATCAGGAATTCAGGATCCACCGGGAAGAAGCCTACCGACGTTAAAAAAAATAAAAAAATAAAAAATTATATATATATATATATATATATATATATATATATATATATATATATATATATATATATATATATATATATATATATATATATATATATATATATATTGAGTTGAAGTGGCTTGAAGTGTTCAGTGGAGGAGTTGTTTTCTGCTCGCTGGTGGAGAGAGAATGGCTGGGCCCGGATCCACAAAGGCTTAGTTCGTAGTTTTGGGCCCTTAGTGCGTAGTTTTGAGAACATCGAGATTCACAAAGCTCGCGCTGCATAACTACCAACTAATCGATGACGTCACGGGTTACCGCGGGGATCTACAAACGTTTACCGCGCTCTGTGTGACGTTAAATTTGTTGTTAAATAACTACTGCCTCGGAGCTGACAGTAACGCTAACAATATTATCAGATTTACGTATAAATGCTTATAAATCGCGTTTTTCAACTTGAAATATAACTTTGCGAGTAGAGGAAGCCCATTTCTTTATAAACTGATGAGATATGCACCCTTTGAGAGGTATATGATAAGCGTGGGCGGTATGGCAACACCCGGCCGGGGGATTGCCAGACCTCCCTCCTCTGCCTGCTGCTGGAGGATGGCTTGGCGACGACGAAAAGTTGCCGAACTTTATGTAATTTCTGATTTACTAGGGAGAATTTTGCGTTTTCCTTCTATATGTAGATACTGAAAGCGTTAATTTACCCATACAAGTCAACAGAACGATCTTACAATATATAATAGCTAAGAAATCTGAGGCATATAGATGCCCAGGCTCAATTCTGCCCGAGGCTCAATTTTGTCGATGACAGGGGCCTATATTTTTCCTTCCCCTGTCATTATTAATGAATCTCAGGTGTCGCAACCTGGTGTGAACATGCCCTAAGTATTCACCTGTGGAAATATATTGATGTATATGTGATTGGTATCCTATTTTCTGAGAAAAATGAATGTGCGATCATGGGTGTCGGAGTGCTGCTCTGGAGGATGGGTTGGCGACGAGGAAAAGCTGCCGAACTTTATGTACTTTCTTATTTAATGAGGCAAATTTTGACATGGTCTTTGTCATCATAATAAAGAGCGATGATCATGCTAGTTCTAGACGCCATATCAGTCGAAAAGAACCCCACATACACGAGCTTGAGCTAAGATAACAAGGGCATGTGGATGCCCGGGCTTAATTTTGCCCGAGGCTCAATATTGCCCGTGACACCGCCCCCATCCGTGTAGGGACCATGGACCTTTGTCGGGTGAACTTGGTTTCGTCCTTCAGGATGTCGTCCATTTTATCCATGTATTCAGAGGTGTTCATTATGACGTAGGATGCAGATTTGTCGGCTTTTCTTACAGTGATGTTATGGTCTGCTTTAAGTTGCTTAGCTCAACAACGGTTTTGACAAAGCAGACATCTACAGGCAACCCAAGAAAATAATGGATCAATGGCACGCTGCAACCAGCAACACAACCGAGGAGAAAAATAACATCAATATTTACTACAAATCACACTTCTCTACTGCGTACAAAGAAGATGAAAGAATAATGAAACAAATCATAAGAAGAAACGTCACACCAACAAACCCCGAGAAGAAACTCAACATCGTCATATACTACAAGAGCAAGAAAACAAGCCACCTAATTATGAGAAACAGCCCCCAAGAAGAAAAGCCACCTACACAGGAGTCGCATGTCGTTTATAGGTTTATTTGTAAACGAGGGATCTGCGAAGCCCTCCCCTCAACCTACATCGGCATGACAACGATGAAGCTGAGCAGGCGAATGAGCTACCACCTGACATCCGGAGCCCCGCGCTAACACCTATTACAGAAACACAATGCAGTGCTAACAAGGAAAATTTTAGAGGAAAACACATACATAATCGCAAGATGCCCCAACGAACGACGCCTCCCTATTCTAGAAGCCCCCAACATAAAAGAAATGGAGCCCAACTTAAACAAGCAGGCCCTAGATATACAGGCTCTCCCGAATATGCGCAGGAGTGCTGCGCACCAACCCAACCAATCAGCAGCCAGTGCGCAGCACGGGGAGGGAGACGACACGCCTTAAATACCGGGCACCCGGCGTACACCAGCCATTCTCTCTCCACCAGCGAGCAGAAAACAACTCCTCCACTGAACACTTCAAGCCACTGAAGAAGGGTTAAGAAACCCGAAATCGCGATCTGGCAACAAAGATGACCACTTACGGTGAAGTCATCACCAAATTGACAAAAGAGAATAGGACTATCATCCAAGAGAAAGAGAATTTTCTTAATAAAATAGTCAACATTGAACTGACTATCACGTTTAACCATATATATATATATATATATATATATATATATATATATATATATATATATATATATATATATATATATATATATATATATATATATATATATATATATATATATATATATATATATATATATATATATATATATATATATATATATATATATATATATATATATATATATATATATATATATATATATATATATATATATATATATATATATATATATATATATATATATATATATATATATATATGCTTACGCTCTCTGAGATGAAACCAAGTACTCTATTTGCCCGATTTTTAGCCTGAATGCATTGAGCCCTAGGACGGTGATCAGCGCTCACTAGGACTCCTAAATCTCTCTCACGCCTAGACATGCTTAGGGGAGTGTCATTTAATGAGTAATTGTGTGAGGGGTTATTTCTACCAACACGCAGAATGCTACACTTCCCGACATTGAATTCCATCTGCTACTTCCCTGCCTTATCATATAGTCTGTCAAACTCATCCTGGAGAATGCTAGCGTCCCTGTCTGATTGGATTACTCCACCGACCCTTGTGGGACTCGACTCGTAAGACTGTCCCATTCAGATTTTTTTTTTACCATTGATTTGCACTCTATGTTTTCTACCACTAAGCCACGCCCTGATCCAGTTCAAAACTTTCCCATTTACGCCGTGAGCCTATAATTTTAGTAATAGCCGGTGATGAGGAACTTTGTCGAACGCTTGACTGAAATCTAGATACAATATGTCATAGTTTTCATCTCGGTCAACCGCCTCGATTACTTTAGTGTAGAATGACAACAGGTTAGTGAGACAAGACATATCATTTGTGAACCCATGCTGTGAATCATTAATTAAATTATGCGTTTCTAAATGGTTCAGAATGCTCCCGGCTATAATTGACTCCAAGATCTTCCTTACAACTGATGCTAAACTAATTGGGCGATAATTTGAGGTGGCTGACTTGTCTCCCTTTTTGAAAATCGGCTTCACATTAGCTACTTTCCATTGATTGGGCACATACCCATAATTTACCGACATCTCTAAGATACCGGTAAGTGGGCCACTGTGGACCTCCTTGCACTCTTTCAGAACCCGTGGAAATACTTCGTCTGGCCCCGGCAATTTGTTTTTCTTCAACCTACCAATCTCATCCTGGCCTACTTGCCTAGTAATGATCACATCCCTCAACTTGTCGTTCTCTTCGTCCTCGTATACCTGAACTATCTACGAAATGGTTGTTAGATTTTCCTGCGTGAAAACTGAGAGGAAATAGTCATTCATCATTTGACTCATATCTTATCAATTCTGAACGAACTCACCCGTGTTTGTTTTCAACGGTCCAATTATGTCCCTTGTTTTCGTTCTGTACAATTTGAAGAAGCCCTTGGGATCCATCTTGGCCTCGTTGGCTACCCTAATCTCATAATATATTTTTGCTAGGCGGGTGTTCTTCTTCACCGACCTGGCCAGCTCAACATACCTACCCCTGAGGTAGGTTTCTCCGTTCTTTATTTTCCTATAAATTCCTCTCTTCAAGTCAATCTCATGCTTGACAGGCACCAACACAGGGTTGAGTTCATCGGTCACCGCCCAGTCTAGTTTAAACCTAATTTCCTTGTGATCACTGTCACCTAATTTTCGCCCAACATCTAGCTCGCTGATCATATTTTCGATGTTAGTTAGGACTAAGTCTAAAATGTTGATACCTCTGGTGGGCTCAGTCACTGTCTGCTTGAGAAAATTTATGTATTTGTATTTGTATTTGTATTTTGGCATCCAGAGGAAAAAGTAGTTTGTATTTGTATTTATATTATGGCACCCAGAAAAAAAAGTATTTTTGTATTTGTATTTATTTTTCGAGTCAAATTCATTTGAGGAGGATATGCAGACTTGCAGAGAGAGAGAGAGAGAGAGAGAGAGAGAGAGAGAGAGAGAGAGAGAGAGAGAGAGAGAGAACCATGATTCACGAGTCTATGACGCGTATCTAATAGATACAGTAAACTGATCTACTGCTTTAACTTGGCAAATGCACTACAGTCATCTATCAAAAAGAGGTTGCATCCATTTCTTGAGAGGACTGATGTCATTGCCGCAGCTGTCAAGGACCCAAGGTTTAAGCTGTCATGGATGCCATGTAAGAAAATGAAAAAGGAAAAGGTTTCGAAGATTGTGGACCTAATTATTTCCGAGTCAACTCAGTCGACCTCGAAAAAGAAAACAATTCAAGAGAGTGAGCCTTTCGTCTCCATGAGCATCAATCAAGACGAGGCTGGCATGAGTGCAATACGACTTCGTCTCTCTGCCTACATGCCTCCAGCTGGGCAAATGATGGCAAGTGCATCAACAAACGATGCTACAGTGGTGAAGGCAGAACTTGAAACGCACGTAGAAGAAGGTGTTCTGCTTTTTTATATCAGCCCACAAAGGTACTAGCGTATACAAAAACGCTTCAAAATTTTGAATCACTATTTTTTTTTATTTTTATTTTTTTTTTTTTTTTATTTTTTACGTCGCGGCCTATTGCGCCGGTAGGCTTCTTCCCGGTGGGGCCTGATGGTCGGCCCAGCCCGTTCTGGCGCAGGCTCATCTTTAATCCTAGAATCTAGAGTCCGGGTCGATAGGTAGTCTTCTGGACAGCATGTGGGTAGTTTTAAGCCACTCGGCGGCGGCTGAAAAATCCCAGCTTGGTGGCACCGGTCGGGGATTGAACTCGCGTCCTCCTGAACGCGGCGCCGTCACTCTGTCGACTCAGCCACCGCCTCCCCTTTGCCAAGCATATTCTAGGGTGCTGTGCAACGTCGGCACCATCTGAGTGGGCGTTTAGCAAGGCCGGCAGTTTTTACACTCCTGAGCAAGCAAAACTCGGTCCGGAATCCTTCCGGGCATTAACGATGATAAAATGCAATTATGATATGTAAAGTGTAAACTTGTGGGAAATAAGAATCTGTTTATATTTTTAGAATAAGTTCAGTATAATTTTTATTTGTATCTTTGGAATCTGGAATAGGAGTATTTGTATTTTTTTCGTATTTTTTGAACCAATACTTGTATTTGTATTTTTAGATTCAGAAATAAATTTCTTTTTTTACAACAAAGCAGGCAGCTCAAGGGCACAAACAAAGGAAACTAATAAAAAAAAGCCCGCTACTCGCTACTCCTAAAAAAGAATCAGAAGAGGTGGCCGAAAGAGAGGTCAATATCGGGAGGAGAGGTGTCCTGATACCCTTCTCTTGAAAGAGTTCAAGTCGTAGGCAGGAGAAAATACAGATGAAAGAAGATTGTTCTAGAGTTTACCAGCGTGAGGGATGAAAGAGTGAAAATGCTGGGTAACTCTTGCATAAGGGGTTTGGACAGTATAGGGATGAGCATGAGTAGAAAGTCGTGTGCAGCGGGGCCGCGGGAGGGGGGGAGGCATGCAGTTAGCAAGTTCAGAAGAGCAGTCAGCGTGGAAATATCGATAGAAGATAGAAAGAGAGGCAACATCGCGACGGAATTTAAGCGGTAGAAGACTTTCAGTAGGAGGAGGAGAGCTGATGAGACGAAGAGCCTTAGACTCCACTCTGTCCAGAAGAGCTGTGTGAGTGGAGCCCCCCACACGTGAGATCCATACTCCATATGAGGGCGGACAAGGCCCCTGTATATGGATAGCAACTGCGCGGGGGAGAAGAATTGGCGGAGACGATACAGAACGCCCAACATCGAAGAAGCTGAATTAGCGAGAGAGGAGATGTGAAGTTTCCAGTTGAGGTTTTGAGTAAAGGATAGACCGAGGATGTTTATTGTTGAAGATGGTGATAGCCGAGTGTTGTCGAAGTATAGGGGATAGATTTTTTGGAAGATTGTGTTGAGTTGATAGGTGGAGAAATTGAGTTTTTGAGGCATTGAAGGACACAAGGTTCCTTCTGCCCCAATCGGAAATGATAGCAAGGTCTGAGGTTAAGCGTTCTGCAGCCTCCAGTTTGGAGTCGTGTACTTCTTGTTGAGAGAGTCTTCTATTGAAAGAAGTTGAATAATGCAGAGTGGAGTCGTCGGCGTATGAGTGGACAGGACAGTTTGTTATGGAAAGAAGATCATTGATGAATAACAGGAAGAGAGTAGGTGATAGGAAAGAGCCCTGTGGAACACCACTGTTGATAGGTTTAGGGGAAGAACAGTGACCGTCTACCACCGCAGAGATAGAACGGCCGGAAAGGAAACTGGAGATAAAGGAACAGAGAGAGGGATATAATCCGAAAGAGGGCAGTTTAGAAAGCAAAGACTGGTGCCAGACTCTATCGAAGGCTTTCGATATGTCTAGCGCAACATAGAAAGCTTCACCGAAACGACTAAGAGAGGATGACCAAGAGTCAGTTATGAGAGTAAGAAGATCGCCAGTAGAACGCCCCTTGCGGAACCCATACTGGCGATCAGATAGAAGGTTAGAAGTGGAAAGGTGCTTTTGAATCTTCCGGTTAAGGATTGATTCAAAAGCTATAGATAGACAGGAAAGTAAAGCTATAGGGCGGTAGTTTGAGGGATTGGAACGGTCACCCTTCTTAGGTACAGGCTCTGCAAAGGCATACTTCCAGCAGGAAGGAAAGGTAGATGTTGATAGGCAGAGACGAAAGAGGCAGGGTGTCAGCACGGAAGCACAGTTTTTAAGGACAATAGGAGGCACTCCATCAGGTCCATAAACCTTCTGAGAGTTGAGGCCAGAGAGGGCATAGAAAACATCATTTGGAAGAATCTTAATAACAGGCATAAAGGAGTCAGAGGGGGGGATGAGTAGGAGGAATATACCCAGAATCGCCCATGGTGGAATTCTTACATAAAGTTTCAGCGAAGAGTTCAGCCTTAGAGACAGATGAGACGGCAGTGCTGCCGTCAGGGTTAAGGAGAGGAGGGAAAGAGGAAGAAGTGAAATTGGAGGAAATATTTTTGGCTAAATGCCAGAAGTCACGGGAAGAATTAGAAGAAGCAAGGTGTTGACATTTTCTATTGATAAAGGAAGTTTTGGTAAGTCGGAGAATAAATTTGGCACGATTCCGGTCTGAAATGTAAAGGTCATAGTTAGCGGGAGTTCGAAGGCTCTGTAACCTTTTGTGAGCTGCCTCTCTATCTTTAATAGCACGAGGACAAGCATGATTAAAACAAGGCTTTTTAGCATGAGGAATAGAGAAAGAACGTGGAATGTATGCCTCCATTCCAGAGACAATCACCTTTGAGATGCGCTGGGCACACACAGAGGGGTCTCTCTCCTGGAAGCAGTAATCATTCCACGGGAAATCGGAAAAGTAAATCCTCAGGTCGTCCCACCGAGCTGAAGCAAAATGCCAGAAGCATCGCCTCTTCGGTGGGTCCAGAGGATGTACAGGAGCGATAGGACAGGAAACAGAAATAAGGTTATGATCGGAGGAGCCCAACGGAGAGAACAGTTTGACAGAGTAAGCAGAAGGATTAGAGGTAAGGAAGATGTCTAGAATGTTGGGCCTGTCTCCAAGACGGTCGGGAATACGTGTAGGGTGCTGAACCAATTGCTCTAGGTCGTTGAGGAGAGCAAAGTTGTAGGCTTGTTCACCGTGCTGGTCAGTGAAAGAGGATGAAATCTCCCAAGATGGTGATTTCAGCGAAGGGAGAGTGAGTCAAGATGTGCTCCACTTCAGAATTAAAATAGTCAAAGAATTTTACATAGTTGGTAGTTAGTTTAGTAATAGTTTAGTAATAGGTAGTAGTTTAGTAATAGAATGACAATGAAATCTTAGGCAGATGGTGGAAAATTCAGAAGAGTCAAGGTCGTGGGCACGAGAGCAAGTGATGTCGTTGCGCACGTAGGCGCAACATCCAGCTTTTGATTGAAATTTAGGATAGAGATGGTAGGAGGGAACAGAGTAGAGGTTGCTGTCAGTAGCCTCAGAAACCTGTGTTTCGGTGAGGAAGAGAAGATGAGGTTTAGAGGAGGAGAGATGGTGTTCCACAGAATGAAAATTAGAACGAAGACCACGAATGTTGCAGAAATTGATAACGAGGAGGTTCGAGGGGTTATCAGGACACCTCTCAAGTCGGCAGCCAGAAGGGGAGTCCTCCCTGGGGGAATTTATGGTCCCGCCCCCAGGCGGGGACTCCGAGGCAGTGTTGTTTTTCGCCATTTTGAATTTTGAATTTTGGGAAAAGGTGTGTGTGTTGTGTCTTTAGAGAGCATGCTGAACTGCTCTCTGGTGTTGATGAGACAAAAGGGAAACGGTTAATGAGGACATGGGAAGGGTCTTTGAAGGGCTTCAGCACCCTCCTCGCTTCCCATATATCCTCACCGGGAGTAGCTCACTCCCGTTCGGTAGGTGTCTTCCTACCTACTATATTTTTGGAATCCCGAACGAAAGTATTTGTATTTGTAGTTTTGGAATCCCGAACAAAAGTATTTGTTTTTATATTTGTATTTTAGGAATCACGAACGAAAGTATTTGTATTTGTATTTGTAGTTTCGGAATCCCGTACAAAAGCATTTGTATTTATATTTGTATTTTTGGAATCACGAACGAAAGTATTTGTATTTGTATTTTAATTTTTGGAATTCCGAACAAAAGTATTTGTATTTGTATTTGACTTATAAAAAATCAGTATTTGATCCAACCATGGTGTGTGTGTGTGTGTGTGTGTGTGTGTGTGGGTATATATATATATATATATATATATATATATATATATATATATATATATATATATATATATATATATATATATATATATATATATATATATATATATATATATATATATATATGTGTGTGTGTGTGTGTGTATGTGTGTGTGTGTGTGTTTTATATATATATATATATATATATATATATATATATATATATATATATATATATATATATATATATATATATATATATATATATATATATATATATATATATATATATATATATATATATATATATATATATATATATATATGTGTGTGTGTGTGTGTGTGTGTGTGTGTGTGTGTGTGTGTGTGTGTGTGTTATATATATATATATATATATATATATATATATATATATATATATATATATATATATATATATATATATATATATATATATATATATATGTGTGTGTGCGTGTGTGTGTGTGTGTTGTCACCGAAGCACATCGTTCACTATCTTGAAAGGTTTGGAGTGTTATATCCCAATCTTCGTAGTAATAGTGACCATGCACAATGCCAGGGATCGCCGCATCGCTAACGCCAGCTACTCTTGAAGGTTATAAAGCGTTCTCCTGCATTTGGCTCAGCGTTCAGGCGTGGCGTTCAGGAGAAAGCAGGTTCGCGCCCCGCCAGCCTCTAAAAACAAGCTGGCAGTCTTCGCCGACTTGCCAGACAACCCACATCATGTACTGAAGACTATCTTTCAGCCCGGACTCTAGACTCTATAAATATATGAAAGGTGAGCCCCGATAGGCCGCATGAGCAAAGCAGGAAGGCGCCACTATAAACACTTGCCTGCGCTATAATAGGCTGAGGCCGACCTCATTGCCCAACCAATAAAGCCTAACGACGCCATAGGCGAGAAGAAGAAGAAGTAAAAAAATTATATATATATATATATATATATATATATATATATATATATATATATATATATATATATATATATATATATATATATATATATTACGTCGTGGCCTATTGCTTCTTCCCGGTGGATCCTGATGGTCGGCCCAAGGCTTCTTTCCAATGGAGCCTGATGGTCGGCCCAGCCCGTTCTGACGCAGGCGAGTGTTTATAGTGGCGCCATCTTGCATTGGCTCATCCTGCCCTCCCGAAGCTCATCTTTAATCCTAGAATCTAGAGTCCGGGTTGATAGGTGGTCTTCTGGACAGCATGTGGGTAGTTTTAAGCCACTTGGCGGTGGCTGAAAAATCCCAGCTTGGTGGCACCGGGCGGGAATTGAACTCGCGTCGTCCCGAACGCGATGCCGTCACGTTATCCATTCAGCCACCGCCTCCCCAATATATATATATATATAGAGAGATAGGAAACAGATAACTGCTTATGTGTAAACGTACCCTTTTGAATTCTAAATAAAATATATATAACCTTAATAATACTGCCATGATGATTGACTTATTTTTATAAGATACTAATAGCGACTTCATGCACACGAAGGCTCCATTATTACACTGTTTGCGTCGTTATTTATTTTAATACAAGGCATTTTTTTATTATGAATAGTACTTCAATGAAGGCGAAGCATTGCAGGTAAATGGTATATGTATTGATCCACATGCCACTCCTTTCAAATACAATCACAATCAGTTTATCGTATCATCTACAATCAGAATAATTGCTTGGTGTTTGCTGTGTGATGCAGATTCACTGCACCAATTTTCCTTGAATTTGAAGTTATGGACTGTTTTAATTGGTTATCCGTTGATGTGAAATGTCAACGGTTGTGGTGGAGGACATTGACTTGTACGATGACTTCAGTTTTGTCGGTATAAGATGTATATATTAATGATGGCGTCTAGGGTGTTCTGCACAGACGCTGATTCATGTGACAGCACTGCAGAACCGTCAGCATACTCCAGCCTCACTACATGAATGATGGTGGTGTAGCAATTGGCTTGTAGGCGTCAGATGTTGAGTAAGTTGCTTTCGAGACGGTACTTAAAGCCGATTCCCACCCCCCTCTGCAATCTGTGATGAAGGACCTTCGTCATTGCCAGGAGGGAGATGCTGAAGAAGATTAGTGCTGGAACAGTCCTTTGTGATTCCTATATCAACACTGAAAGGTTCCGATTGCATGCCGAATATAGTGACTCTTGTTTGCATTCCGTCGTGAAGCTGCCGCAGAAGATTACAAAATTTGTGTGGGACACCTATCATAGACAGTTGGAGCCACAATATTTCGCGGTTGACAGTGTCAAGAGATTTATATAAATATATAGTGTAAAGGACATGAAAATATATTTTGGTGTTCCCGACTTTTCTCCTCTATCTGACGATATATGAAAATCATCTCAGTGGTGCTGCGTTCTTCTCTAAAACTAGTATGTTTCGAGCAAAATGTTCCCAGTAGGTTGTCGAACGAGTCGGGGAAGCTTGGATTTTGAAAGTCTTTTACCTGCAATTAAAAGCAAGGCTATGCCATTACTGTTACCATATAATGCGGCTCTATCTCCCAGTGTCTCATAAACTTCAAACGATTAAGCGGAAGATATTAACAAAGATATCACCCCTGTGTTTCAAACACTCAAGATGATTCTGTTCTTTGTAGAACTTTTGTTGTTTATTGCCTTTGAATGGCCGTTCGGTCTTCAAAAACCCAAAAGCTCTATCGTTAATCTCATCCCTTTAATTAAATAAACTACCCCCAATTCCCATCGCTACCGCCCCCAACCTAACCCAACACCTCCAATCTCCTCATCTGATTTCACCTTTATCTCTGTCCATCTCCCATCCATATCTCCAAATACTCCTCACCCTCTATTTTGTTTGTCTTATAGTCACAATAAGCTCATAACTAAAAATAATATCAATTTCTAACCCGTGTGTGTGTGTGTGTGTGTGTGTGTTTCTGTGTGTGTGTTTCTGTGTGTGCGTGTGTGTGTGTGTGTGTGTGTGTGTGTGTGTGTTTCATCGGTCTAACATCCACCTTACACAGATCGCTATGTGCTCCTGGGTAACCACCGCGACGCCTGGATATTTGGTGGGGTCGATCCATCCTCAGCCACGGCCTCACTGCTCGAAGTAACGCGATTGTACGGTCTCCTGCTGCAGGTGGGTGTCGCAAGGGACTGGTTTTCCAAAATCCCATTAATTAAGATACTTCCTGCAATCTTCCCCTCACCCTCACACGCCGCACCTCGCTTTCTGCCTCCTCCCGGGAAACGGTTTTCATAAAGACCTCTGCGTCCCCTCCATCCTCAATGAAAGTGAATGTTTGTTGTTGATTAGCGCACAGATGAATAAACGCAACGGTATTCGCTACTAAAAACTTTATTTTTTTAAACGTTGGTAGATGTTTATTATGTAGGCAAATAAAATAACATTAAAGGCTTCCACTTCCTTCGGAAAATGTTTCTTGCAGATATTTTACTTAGAGTTTGGTGGGTTGCTGTTATCTCTGAAGCATTGAACCTCTTTGCATTCCTCCTATAGTAGTCATGTATCGAACCGGCATGACTCACCAGCCGCCATAACATTTCCCACTACATAGTTTATAGGCATACAGACAGTAAATTCGTAAGTCTGATTTTTAGGTTAGAAATACTTAATGGGACTCGTGCATGTAATATGTCTACTTATTCATTTGCAATGGTGTTTTAGTGGAAAGATAACACACTTTTACTCTCTTTTTATCCTCTTTTCTCAACTTATTGCGCGTTCTTTTGTGCCTTCCAGTTTGTGCAGCGGGGCAAAGATCAGGTTCTTTTTTGGTAGCTGTAGCACCTCCATTTTATTCCCCCGGCGATCCTTACCTCCACTTCTTCGTTCCTAGGAGGCGGTGAGGTTCCATAAATGAGGCCTTCGAGGAGACTCAGTCTGCCTCCCGCACTTATGAAATGAGGTCTTTGTGACGAATGGGGATACATAATACACTTCTTTAACATTCTTCACTACTCTTCTTCTCCAGCCACTACTGTCGGTGATTCGAAAGGAGAGAGGGGAATTAATGTAAGCACATATTACGTTACATGTTTAAGTTTTCCTATTATATTTTTCGTAAGAGCGACAATACTGTGACATTCTTTTCCTACTAAATTATACGGGCTAAATCTTATTTTGCCTTGCTAAAGATAGGGTGTGGAATGAAAACACATATGCCCAGCGCAGTTATATAGGACGGAACGTGTGTAACACGGCCACTGGTATAGACTCTCTTCTCTTCCTTTCTCCTCCGACCTAAATGTTTTTATCCTTGCTAACTTTTCCTATATTCTGTTTCAGCGAGAGTAGCACCGCTATAGCTCAGGAAGTGGAAACAACATAGCATAGTATTGTAAACTTTCTATGTTGTTTCCTTCAGCCTGATCATTTATAATTTCGGTTAAATAATTTCAAAATAGGACAGTGTATCCAAGGGTGTATGTGTATAGCATAACAGACCGGCTCTTGATGTTCAGGTTTCGTTATCGTAATCCTATTAAAATGCAATGAAATACGTAACAGTACGAGGTTCCTTCAAACTTGCGAAAATACAGACTCGTAAAAACAAATCAATCTGCTTGGCCTGTTTCAGGGAGGATGGCGTCCCCGCAGAAGTCTGGTGTTTTGCAGCTGGGCAGCTGAGGAGTACGGGCTGGTGGGCTCCACCGAGTGGACAGAGCAGTTCTCCACCCATCTGAAGAGTCGTGCCGTGGCTTACCTCAACGTGGACATGGTGTTTGAAGGTAATTAGAGAATAGAGGTGGAATGAAGGAAGAGCAGGGAAAGGGGAATCATTTCTTCCAGTTTCATCTATTCCCTAATGTCTCCTCTATTCATCAGATTAACTTTTTTTTCCAATTTTGCTCCCTCACTTCATCCTTATCTGTAATGAGGAGGAAATAAGGGAGCAGAATTGGAAAACAAAAGTTAATGGGATAAAAGGTGGAGAAAACAGGGAACCGGAAGAGGGGATCGAACAGAGCAGGAGGAGATGAAGAAGATTAAATTAATGATTATAAAAATATCTAACGACGGAAATGGTACAAAAAGCGAGGTAAAAGGGGAAAGAGAGGAGATTAAACGAAACAGAGAGAAAGACATGAAGGAAAGGAGAGTGTGAGAAATAAGGGGTGAGTAGGTCGTGATGGATTTAAAAAGGGAATGGAAGAGAATGGATAAGAGAGGAGGGTGTGAAAACGAATGGGGAGAGGTAAATATATGAGATCGGATGAAGGGGATAAGAAACAAATAGTTCATGCGTCATCTGAAAACCCAGTTTTTAATGTGTGCCTTAGCGCAAACAGTGTTGAGGTGAGTCATGCAAAATTAAATCGGAGGAAGAAGAGGGGTGTGGGGGGTGTCAGCTGTGAAGAGGGGAGTGGGATAAGGTACAAAAAAGGAGGATAAGGGAGCGGGGAAGGGGTATAGAGGAAGGAGGGGGGTAAGGAATGAATGAGTGTCGGACTTATGAGAGAGATAAGAGATTGGCTATTATGTTTTAGGAGGAAAACTAAGGAGGGGGGGGGGGGGTGTCAAGCTGTGGAGAGGAGAGGCAGTACCTAGCTAAAGGAAGAAAGGAGAAGGGATACTAATTTTAAGCCAAAGGACGGGAGATGGAGAAAGGCATAATATAAGACCGAGGCGCAATATGAATGTTTAAAAGGAAGAAAGAAACGTATTGAGGGGGAGTTGAGACAAAAATGGGTCAGGGATGAAGGGAAAGAAACAATTACTTGAAATGAAATGTGGGAGAGTAAAGTAGTGACTGTCGTGGAGGGAGGATATAGTAGCAACGTAATGGCAAACGGAAGGAGACTAAATGATAAAAGGAAAGAACAAGGTCATAGAAAATGGTAGAGTTAAACTATGAAGAGCACATAAAAAAATAGAAAAAGAAAGAGAAGACAATATATGGGAATAAATGAGAGAAGAAAAACTGGGAAAAAGGTGAGCTTTGAGTGGGGCAGGATAAGTGGGTGGACGAAAGGAAGAAAGAAGGCAACAGCAGCGGTATATAGAGTAAGAATAATAGGAAAAAAAGGTATCTACATAAAGATAGAATATGAGCAGGGTGGGAGGAAATGAGAAGTAAACGAGTAGAACAGGCTCTCTGTACTTTCAACTCCAACTTCCTTTCCGGCCGTTCTATCCCTGCTGTGGTAAATGGCCACTGTTCTTCCCCTAAACCTATCAATAGTGGTGTCCCGTAGGGCTCTTTTCTTTCTCCCACACTCTCTCTGTTGTTCATTGATGATCTTTTTTTCAAAACAAACTGTCCTATCAACTCGTACGCCGATGACTCTACTCTGCACCACTCAACATCTTGTGATAAAAGTCCCTCCCAACAGGAACTACATGATTCCAGGTTGGAGGCCACATAACGCTTAACCTCAGACCTTACTATTATGTATAATTGGGGCAAGAAGAACTTGGTTTCCTTCAACGCCTCAAAAACTCAATTCCTCCATTTATCAACACGCCATAATCTTCCAAACACCTATCCCTTATTTTTCGATAACACTCAACTGTCACCTTCTTCTACAATAAACATCCTCGCCCTATCCTTAACTCAAAATCTCATCTGGAAACTTCATATCTCCTCTCTCACTAAATCAGCTTCCTCTAGGTTGGGCGTTCTGCATCGTCTACCAGTTCTTTCACCCCTCCCAGATGCTTTCCATATACCCTTTGGGGCCTTGTCCACCTTCGTATGGAGTATGCATTTCATCTGTGGAGCGGCACCACACACACAGATCTCTTGGACAGAGTGGAGTCAAAGGCTCTTCGTCTCATCAGCTCCCCTTCTCTTACTGACATTCTTCTACCTCTTAAATTCCGTCGCCGTGTTGCCTCTCTTTCTATCTTCTATCGACATTTTCATGCTGACTGCATTTCTGAACTTGCTAACTGCACGCCTCCCCCCATCCCAGGCCCCCGAAGCACTCGCCTTTTTACTCTAGCTCAGCACACTACTGTCCAAACCCCTTATGCAAGAGTTAACCAGCATCTTCATTCTTTCCTCCCCTACACTGGTAAACTCCGGAACAGCCTTCGTTAGTCTGTATTGCCTCCTGCCTACAACTTGACCTTTTTCAAGAGGAATGTATCAAGATACCTCTCCACCCGAAACTGACCTTTCTTGGCCACTCTTTACTCTTTAGCGTGCTTTTTTCTACACTTTCTTTTTGTTGCCCTTCAGTTGTTTCCTCTACTGTGAAAAATAAAATAAAAATAATATATATATATATATATATATATATATATATATATATATATATATATATATATATATATATATATATATATATATATATATATATATATATATATATATTGATGAAGGAACTGAGAGGAAACAAAGAAGTAGAAATGGATAATGAACAGGTAATATATGTCGTATATAGATAAAAGTAAAGAATTGTCCAGAATACGCATAAATAATGTCTCACTAACTCACGCATAATGACATAGTTTACTTTATAATGGTATGGTAATTGTTATCATATTCGGTAGTTGGGTTATAATTATTATCTCGGAATAGATAAATAAATAAATAGATATATATATATATATATATATATATATATATATATATATATATATATATATATATATATATATATATATATATATATATATATATATATATATATATATATATATATATATATATATATATATATATATATATATAATACATAGATAAAGGTAAGTACAGATTGACAGAAAGATAGATGAATTGATAAAGAGATAGAAAGACATATATGCATAATGTTTATAGTCCCGACCCAGCCTAGCAAAACGACTCTCCTATATATTTTCTAGTGTCTCCCTTCCGGCACCTCCACTCCTAGACCTTGGGAGCTCTCTAGTGCTCTCCTAGGCAGCTTTGAGCGTTTCCCATTGAAATATATTCAACATCTCTTTAGGATCATCCAGAAGACCAAGCATTCAAAACCTATTTAATACTGTCATTGTATACTCCTGAGCACACGCCTCGTCCCTCTGTTCCTAATGATGGAATCTTGAAAATTTCTTGGACCAGATGTGCATCTTTAATGTTGCAATAAAAAGGCTGTGGTCGGCCGCAAAACAAAAAATAAAAACAACAACTACAACAAAAAACCTCAGTACTCCGCAAAACTAGATTTCTGGATGATCTTTCAACGAGAACTAACAAGGATGTGATTGATCTCCTTTGCTACACCACCAGCATTGGTATACGAAAGCCAGGAATCAACAATCCTCAGCCTTCTGGACTTTTGTTGATTTTTCTTATTAACTATAATTCTGACTTTTCAGGGTGTAAGAAGTTTTTGATACTTTATATCTTTTGCATATACTTGAATATCCAGCAGCCTAAATATTATTTCAATAAATTAAGGACATGCATTTTTCCTGCTTTTCCCCGAATTACGTCCTTCAATGCTTTCTCTAGTTCATCCTACAACCATGAACCAAGTCCCTAACCACTACACTCCTCGATCCAAAAACACTTCGCTCTTCATATCCCTTACATTATATTCACTCCACCATGAATATCTTATCTTTAACTCCATTACCTCTCTATTAACTTACACACTCCTCCACCAGGATTCTCTACTCTCCACTTTTTTTTTTTTTTTACTATTCATTTGTTTTCACTTCTAATTCAATAATCTCACCACTCTCATCCTCGTGCCGTCATCAAATTTTGCCAATTTTCCCTTCAAACCAAATCTCTCGATTCTCCACTCCTTCCTCTAGAACCACCCTTCCTCCGTAATTTTGGCCTTCTCACCAAACCACTAAACTGGCCACTCTTAACCTCATAACATATCCAGTCCACTTCTCATCACCATTCCTATGCAGTGCACACCCTCCCACTCATAACATATCCATTCCACTTCTCATCACCATTCCTATACAGTGCACACCATTACACTCTGGATCTCATAATATACCATTATCGCCATTTATCTCCTAATTGTCCTTAGCTATCGTTCCTAACCCCATAGCCTGACCACGTCCCATTTTTATTCATAAATAAATCCCTCCGTCCTCCAGGCACATACAGCTTCATCTCTATGGCGTCACCACTGCTGCAGGAAACGATTGTTAGGGTGACGCAGATGGTTCCGAACCCCGACCAGGAGGAGGCGGCGGCTGGGAGAGGGTACCTGTATGACACCTGGTTACAAAGACAACCCGACACACTGCACCCAGGCAGGCCCAGGTAAGTGTTAAGGTTTTGTGATTATATGTGAATATATTGTTTTGTGTGTTGTAAGTAAGTGCTAGAAGAGCCTGTGTGGAGGTGTAAATGTCATAGGTGTTGTTTTTTTCGTGCAAGAGTGTACATGTGTATTGAGGGTTGTGAAGGGGTGTTAAGGCGTTTTGTAGGTTAAGTGTATTGTATGTTGAGGGGTGTTTGTGTGTAAATAAGTTATCAAGAGAGTGCAATTAGTCAAGACAGTGGTGTAATCTGAATAAAGAGAGAGAGAGAGAGAGAGAGAGAGAGAGAGAGAGAGAGAGAGAGAGAGAGAGAGAGAGAGAGAGAGGCGCCATCTTTTTTTCTTGATGTCTGTTGTCATATGTAAATGTATAGGAGGAAGTGACAAAGGGTTGCCAGCACAGGTTACATGTCTCTAAGTTTGTGGTCCAGTAATTTCTGACGTAAACAGTGCAACTCAGTGCTGGTGACGATATTCAAATTAGTTACATATTAGAGCTAGTGAGTTACCCAATGTAGGTACTGCCGGTTGGTTTAAAATCATCCAACTCGTCCTTATTAGTCTAAGTCTGAGACGTGAAAATCACCTCCCCTTATGCAGCATATTTAACTCTAGCCACTGTGGTCTTCTGCCGCACCGTGGAAAGTTGTTAGCCGGGAATGTGGCATTTTTTTTTTTTAACTCGGCCTGTTTCACCGTTAGTCTATTTTAATGGGGCCTGCCTGCTTGTTGGCCCCGGCTTGTTCATGGTGCATGCAAGTGTTTATAGTGGCGCCACCTTGTTTGACTCATGCTGCCCTCAGAAATCATTTTTATCCTTATGTAGAGAGTTTCGCTAGAGTCCGGGCTGAAAGGTGATCTTCAGAACAGCAGGTAGATAGTATTAAGCCACTAGGCGATGACTGAAAATTATCAGCATGTAGCGGGGGGCAGGACTGCAACCCGGGTCCTCCAAGACACCGCGACCGCATGCTGACCACTCAATTACCGCTTTCCTAAATCTGCCCACGATGCCTTCGACTTACTCTGGGGGGAGCCGGTGCAGGTGGTGGCCATATATATTTTCTGGGTTACCTCCACAGCATGAGATAGAAGATTGCTAGGGATAACTACACTCTGCTCATCTCCAAGTATTATAATGAGGAGGACATCATGAAGGCGAAGGACATCTTTAAAAGGTGCTGCCGGAGCAAACACCATCCATAATCAGGAACAAGGCCTACAAGAGCATGGTTGTCAATATTGAAACAATTTTGGACTTTATTGAAGGTGAAACCCATCCGCCCCTGGTGTGTCGAAATGTGTGCCCCCCCCCCCCACACACACACACACACATTCTGGGCAGCAATGATGGTGTGGCGTAATACAAGTGATACAGCAGTCTCCAGCAGAAGGTACGAGGTATGGAAGAGAGGCTGGCTCGGGGGCTGGGCGGCGTCGCGTTGACCCTCGTGCAGCAGCTTCACCAGATTAATGACAGATTTGCCTTCTTGGACAAATTTATGGGTGAGTTGACTGCGGTGCACACAGGCATCCGACCCATGGCCCGCCCAGAGCAACGAGACGACAACACAAATGCCTCCTCGCCTGCGGCCCACACAAGCATGCAGGATGACACCACTGCTTCCCCCCTAGCCCCTCCGTGTCACACCCACGAAAGCATTACGTCGCCACTCCCAGCTCGCACACTAGAACATCACAGCACCCGCACCAGTCATCCCGCGGACACATCTTTGGGAATAGGATAGCGCCACGTCCAGCCTGCCCGCGTCACATCCACGGAAGGAGGACGATGCCAACGACCGCCCGTCCATGAGAAACCAACGGGAGCAGGGCAGCTCCCATCATCGTTCCTCGTTTACGCAAGTTGCTTCGCGGTCAGCATTGCTGGCCCTGCACCAATCCCCCAATCATCAGCCTGCTGCGGGCACTGGGGGAGGGGTCAATAGTTTATTGAGCAGAGGAGATAGGGTCGCAAGCCTGCCTCAAGGGCTAACGGACCTCGCACCCCCCCTCAGCAGGTACCTCAACGTGGATGGGGCACCTGAGAAGATGGCTGCCTAGGGACCTTCCCGCCTTACCAGGTGCAGGTTAGATATTTACCCAGGCATTATTCCAGAGAGAAGCTCGCGGCCTATGTCCATGAAATTGTGCAGATCACGTAGGTAGGTATTAGTCTCAGAACAAGGTAGATCTACTGAAAGGGAAAGCATGTTTAGAAAAATTCGACATAATTCCCATCACGGAAACATGGATTAATACGTCAAACAAAATTCTCATGTCGGAACTAGAAATAGATGGTCACCATAAAGACAGAAAGTGAAGAAGGGAAGGAGGGGGTGCACAGGTTAAAGATACACTCAAATGCTCCGGGAACAATTATGTTCAAACAAACGTCGACTGAAAATCAGTTCGGGTGGACGTCCTTAATAAGGGAAAGAAAAACTAACCCATGGGGATCTTTACAGGCCATCTAACCTCAGCAGGCAGGATACGAAGATACTATTACAAGAGATTGGCAAGGCGAGCATCAACAAAAATGTCTGCATGATGGGGGATTTCGACTATAAAAATATAGACAGAGAAGGCGTGGTGGATTTTTTAGAATCCGAGGGTACTACAAGATCATTTTCCCAAGCAGACAGTTACTGAACCCACCAGTGGCAGCAACATTTTATATTTAGTCTCAACTAACGATGAGAATATTATTATTGAGCTGGAGGTGGGACGAGTTAGGTTGTATTGATCCTTGGGAACTTAGGCTTAACTCAGACTGGGCCGTAACCAATGACTTCAGTTCCGGGTTGGTACCAAGTTTTAGAAGAGCAAATTACAAGGGACTTAGAAGACACTTCGTGGCGGTGAATTCGATAGTCTTAAGTTTAAATAAGGGCAACTCGGGGCTGGAACTTGATGGTTAGAAAAGCCACGTGAAAATGAACTACTGTGCTTGGTGAAAGATGTGGGCCATGAAATTAATGCGAAAAAAACACAAAATATGATAATAAGCAGATCCAGAACTCTTGATCCTCCACATGCCAATCTCTTCATTGGTAATGTTTTCTTAGAATTGAGTAGTTCGTTCAAGATCCTGGGAGTAACCTTTGATAGAAAGCTGACCTTTGAACAACATTTTCGTTGCATATCTTCCTCAGTTGCACACAAAAAAATGGTATTCTGAGGAAGTTTTTTAAGACTTTTGGTGACAAATCTAGTATGATGAATTGCTTTAACTCTTTTATACCTCCTAGTCTGGAGTATTGCCCCCAGTTTGATCATCAGCTGCAGACTCTCATCATAGATTATTGGATAAAAACTTGCATGCAGTTAAATTTCTTATTCCTGACACAAGTAGTGACTTGTGGCACAAACGTGCCATAGGCCCACTTTGCTTACTATGTGAAATTTATCATAATGTCAAACACCCTCTGCACGGGTCTCTACCTGGCTTATTTGTTCCTAAACGCATTACCAGGAATGCAGTCAATGCCAATAGCTGTGCATTTTCTCTTCCTAGATTTAACACCAACCAATATTCAAGATGTTTTATTCCATCTATCACTAAGAAGTGGAACGAATTACCTAGTTATGTTGTTAGATCTGTAGAACTTCATAAATTTAGGCTGGGCGCAAATATTTTTTTATTACGTTGACTTTTAAGCTTTTTATTTATTTATTTCAATTAATTGATGCTGGTAAAACAATACTGAGTTGTTGTATTTTATATCATTTTATTTTCCTCATTTTTTTTCCTTTTCCTTATCAAGTTGCTTCCCCTGCTGGAGCCTTTGGTTTATAGTCTTCGACTCTTTCCAGAAGGGCTTGTTTTTTGGCTCATAATACTGTAATTCAGTTAAAATAATAGTAGGGGAGCATATAAAGTTATGTTATCAAGCACGTAGCAAAGAAAATAACAACCCTAAATAGATGACACGAAGGCTCTAGCATCAGATAGGCTTAAGGGGATTAATTTATAGAAAAATAAAGAATAATAAAACCCAACTCAGGGGTAGGTACGTTGAACTAGCCAGATAATAAAAACGAACACCTGTCTAGCAAAAAGGAATCATGAGAATCGGGTAGCAAATGAGGCTAATAGCGATCCTAAGAAGGTCTTTAAAATGAATAAAATGAATACGAGAGATAATTGGGCCGTTGAAAACAAACACTGCTGAAGGCGTTGGGAATGGCATATGAACCAAATGTTGAAAAACTAATTCCTCTCAGTCCTCAGACTGATAAATCTGACAACTATTCTGGAGAGTTAAGGTATATGATCGGATTATCAATAGACAGGTACTCCAGGATGAAACAAATCGCCATGTCCAGAATAAACATTTCCACGGGTTGTGAAGAAACGTAAGAAGGTCCTCAGTAGTCCACTAACCGATATCTTTGAGAGGTCAGGAAATTCTGGTTGTTACCTAGCAATGTAAAGTGGCTAATGTGACGTCGATTTTCAAAAAGGGAAACAAGTCAGCTACCTCTCGTCTAATGAGGTATATTCAGAGTTGCAAGTCAGCGGGTGTCAGGTCACAGGGCCGAGGAAGCTTGAACAATTCTTTTAATGATATAAATATCTTAAATTACCAGTCTTTCTCTGAGGCTTGTAACAATTGCACTTCAATACAGTAAGTGATACTGTTGTCAATGAAAATAAAGATGACCATTTTCGTTGTTTTAATTATTGATAAACGAGAAAAAATAAATGACCGATGCAAAGTTCTCCTCTTTAAAAAAATCTTTCTTGCCGGAAAGCCCAGCGACTTCAAGCAAAATTGAACTTAAAAAAAAATATATGTTTGTATTTTACAGGGAGTAGGTAGGAAGACACCTACCAAAACGGGCGTAAGCAACTCCCGGTGAGGCATATATGGGAAGCGAGGAGGGTGCTGAAGCCCTCTAAAGACCCATCCCATGTCCTCACTTTCCGTTTCCCTATTGTCTCATCAACACCAGAGAGTAGTTCAGCATGCTTTCTAAAGACAGATCCTCTCTCTTTCCACACCACACTACATTCACTCAACACTGGAGTAGGTAGGAAGACACCTACTGAACGGGCGCAAGCCAATCCCGGTGAGGTATATATGGGAGGTGAGAAGGGAGCTGAAGCCCTCCAAAGACCCTTCCCATGTCCTCACTAACCGTTTCCCTATTGTCTCACTAACACCGGAGAGTAGTTCAGCATGCTCTCTAAAGACAGATCCTCTCTCTATCCACACCACACTTTATTCACACAACATATACACCTTTTCCCAAAATTCAAATTTCAAAATGGCACACCTACATCAAGCCTCGGAGTCCCCGCCTGGGGAGGGGACCACAAATTCCACCAGGGAGGACTTCCCTTCTGGCTGCCGACCCGAGAGGTGTCTTGATAACTCCTCGGACCTCTTTCTTCTCAATTTCTGCAACATTCGCGGTCTTCGTTCTTATTTTCATGCTGTGGAGCATCATATCTCCTCCTCTAAACCTCACCTTCTCTTCCTTACCGAAACACAGGTTTCTGAGGCTACTAACAGCAATCTCTACTCTGTTCCCTCCTACTATCTCTATCCTAAATTTCAATCCAAAGCTGGATGTTGCGCCTACGTGCGCAACGACATCACTTGCTCTCGTGCCCGCAACCTTGACTCTTCTAAATTGACCCACTCTCCCTTCGCTGAAATCTCCATCCTAGGAGATTTCAATGTTCACCACCACCTTTGGCTTTCATCCTCTTTCACTGACCATCTTGGTGAACAAGCCTACAACTTTGCTATCCTCAGTGACCTAGAGCAGTTGGTCCAGCACCCTACACGTATTCCCGACCGTCTTGGAGACCGGCCCAACATTCTAGACCTCTTCCTTACCTCAAACCCTTCTGCTTATTCTGTCAAACTGTTCTTACCGTTGGGCTCCTCCGATCACAATCTTATTTCTGCATCCTGTCCTATCGCTCCTGTACACCCTCTGGACCCACCGAAGAGGCGATGCTTCTGGCATTTTGCTTCAGCTCGGTGGGACGACCTGAGGATGTACTTTTCCGATTTCCCGTGGAATGATTATTGCTTCCAGGATAGAGACCCCTCTGTGTGTGCTCGGCGCATCACAGAGGTGATTGTCTCTGGAATGGAGGCATACATTCCTCGTTCTTTCTCTACTCCTCACGTTAAAAAGCCTTGGTTTATTCACGTTTGTTCTCGTACTGTCAATGATAGAGAGGCAGCTCACAAAAGGTACCAGAGCCTTCAAACTAATGCTAATTATGATCATTACATTTCTGCCCGGAATCGTGCCAAATCTATTCTCCGACTAACCAAAAACGCTTTCATTAATAGAAAATGCCAAAACCTTGCTTTCTCTAACTCGTCCCGTGACTTCTGGCATCTAGCCAAAAACATCTCCTCCAACTTCACTTCTTCATCTTTCCTTCCACTCCTCAGTCCTGACGGCAGCACTGCCGTCTCATCTATCTCTAAGGCTGAACTCTTCTCTCAAACGTTTTCTAAAAACTCCACTCTGGACGATTCAGGGCATATTCCTCCTCCTCATCCCTCCTCTGACTCCTTTATGACTTATAAAGATTCTTCAAAATTAAGTTTTCTATGCCCTCTCTAGCCTCAATCCTCAGAAGGCTTATGGACCTGATGGAGTGCCTCCTATTGTCTTTAAAAACTGTGCCTCCGTGCTGTCACCCTGCCTGGTCAAACTCTTTCGCCTCTGCCTGTCAACATCTACCGTTCCTTCCTGCTGGAAGTATGCCTTCATACAGCCTGTGCCTAAGAAGGGTGACCGTTCCAATACCTCAAATTACCGTCCTATAGCTTTACTTTCTTGTCTATCTAAAGCTTTGAATCAATCCTTAACCGGAAGATTCAAAAGCACCTTTCCACTTCTGACCTTCTATCTGATCGCCAGTAGTGGATCCGCAAGGGGCGTTCTTCTGGTGATATCCTAGCCTTCTTAACTGACTCTTGGTCATCCTCTCTTAGCCGTTTCGGTGAAACCTTTGCTATTGCGCTGGACATATCAAAAGCTTTTGATAGGGTCTGGCACAAATATTTGCTTTCCAAACTACCCTCCTACGGTTTCTATCCTTTTCTCTGTACCTTTATTTCCAGTTTCCTTTCTGACCGTTCTATTTCTGCTGTGGTAGACGGTCACTGTTCTTCCCCTAAACCTATTAACAGTAGTGTCCCACAGGGTTCTGTCCTATCTCCCACTCTCTTTCTGTTGTTCATTGATGATCTTCTTTCCAAAACGAACTGTCCTATCCATTCCTACGCCGATGATTCCACTCTGCATTACTCAACTTCTTTTAATAGAAGACCCACCCTTCAGGAACTTAACGACTTAAGGCTGGAGGCTGCAGAACGCTTAACCTCAGACCTTACTATTATTTCCGATTGGGGCAAGAGGAACCTGGTGTCCTTCAACGCCTCAAAAACACAGTTTCTCCACCTATCCACTCGACACAATCTTCCAAACAACTATCCCCTATTCTTTGACAACACCCAGCTATCACCTTCCTCAACACTAAACATCCTCGGTCTATCCTTAACTCAAAATCTCAACTGGAAACTTTATATCTCATCTCTTACTAAATCAGCTTCCTCGAGGCTGGGCGTTCTGTACTGTCTCCGCCAGTTCTTCTCCCCCGCACAGTTGCTGTCCATTTACAGGGGCCTTGTCCGCCCTCGTATGGAGTATGCATCTCATGTGTGGGGGGGTTCACTCACACAGCTCTCCTTGACAGAGTGGAATCAAAGGCTCTTCGTCTCATCAGCTCTCCTCCTCATACTGATAGTCTTCTACCTCTCAAATTCCGCCGCCATGTTGCCTCTCTTTCTATCTTCTATCGATATTTTCATGCTGACTGCTCTTCTGAACTTGCTAACTGCATGCCTCCCCCCCTCCCGCGGCCCCGCTGCACAAGACTTGCTACTCATGCTCATCCCTCTACTGTCCAGACCCCTTATGCAAAAGTTAACCAGCATCTTCACTCTTTCATCCCTCACGCTGGTAAACTCTGGAACAGTCTTCCTTCATCTGTATTTCCTCCTGCTTATGACTTGAACTCTTTCAAGAGGAGCAGAAATTACCCCAGGGAGGGCTCTCCTTCTGGGTGGCGACTTGCGAGGTGTCTTGATGACTCCTCGAAACTCTTTCTTATCAATTTCTGCAACATTCGCGGTCTTCGTTCTAATTTTCATTCTGTGGAACACCATCTCTCCTCCTCTAAACCTCACCTTCTCTTCCCCACCGAAACACAGGTTTCTGAGGCTACTGACAGCAATCTCTACTCTGTTCCCTCCTACTATCTCTATCTTAAATTTCAATCCAAAGCTGGATGTTGCGTCTACGTGCGGAACCCCAAATTTTACAAATTAAAAATAGCGTACTTAAGCAGAGCCTCGGAGTTCCCGCCGGGAGGGGGGGGGGGGGCACAAATTCCCCTAGGGAGGACTCCCCTTCTGGCTGCCGTTTTTAGAGGTGTCTTGATAACTCCTCAGACCTATTTCTTTTTAATTTCTGCAACATTCGTGGTCATCGTTCCAATTTCCATTCCGTGGAGCACCATCTCTCCTCCTCTAAGCCTCACCTTCTCTTCCTCACCGAAACACAGGTCTCGGCGGCTACTGACAGCAAACTCTACTCTGTTCCCTCATACTATCTCTATCCTAAATTCCAATCCAAAGCTGCATGTTGTGCCTACGTGCGCAACGACATCACTTGCTCTCGTGCCCACGACCTTGACTCTTCTGAATTTTCCACCATCTGGCTAAGACTTCATTGTCATTCTATTACAAAATACATATGTGCTGTTTATTTCTCACCTAACTCTACTAGATATGTAAAATTCTTTGACTACTTGAACTCTATAGTGGAGTACATCTTGACCCACTCTCCCTTCGCTGAAATATCTGTCCTAGGAGATTTCAATGTTCATCTCTAGAAAGGCGAAGGATGTTCCGAGGAGACTTGATTAGAGTTTATAAATGTATGAACAACTTTAATAATGGGGATGTTAATAGGCTTATGATAGTAAAAGAGCCGGGTAGGAAACGTAGGAATGAGCTTAAGTTATATAAAATCAGATTCAACAAAGATAGGTTAGAAGCGGTTTGTCAATAGAGTCGTGTATAAGTGGGACAGATCTGTCAGTCATGCTGTGAGTACCAATACGATAGAAACATTCAAGATTCAATTGGATACATTTATAGATAGTGAGGTTAGGTTTACAGGAGCTGCCTTGTATAGGCCTACCGGCTTTTGCAGATTTCTTATGCTCTTAAGCTCTTTTTCTTCTTACGAGCTTTGTAAAAGAGCCTTCTCGTACTTTGTCGTGCCTGCCTACGTGAGCTTTTGAACGAGGACAACTGGGAGTGGAATGTATTTATGTGTGTATGTAATACCTCCATGTGATAAGCGTTGCTGATACTCTGTTGCCTGACAAACAAAGGAAAGAAAACTAGAATTTACCACCTATAATTATCGTGGGATCAAGGGTAGTGAAACTCTTATCAGAGACATATTATTAGAATAGGGCATACACTGACCTTTTAGGAAAAATGGTTGTATAGGGTTGAGCTACACAGACCTGGCAATTCAGGAGGACTTTGAACTTTCTGTCGTTCTCTACGTTAGCCATGGACGACTCTCTGATTCTGAGGAGAGGAAGACCGTACTGGAGGCTAAACATTCTGGTATAAGAACCTCAGAAAACGCATCCAAGTGAATAGTACTCAGGATTTTCGAGTAGCGATCATTACTTACAAGGATGACATAATCTCCTTCGCTAATAGTCACCCCTTGTTATTATGGACCAATATCAGGTAGAACAGGTTTGCACAAGCTATGCATTCAGTAGAACATGCCTCGATGATTAGCAGTGCCAAGAGGAGCATTTATGTGCTTGAGGACTTCACTGCTGCTCCTGTTACCCACAGGTTAAGTGGGACTTTAATGATAAAGGGAAAAAGAGAGTAATAGTGTCAGACGGTGACAGAGTTGCTGATAGACATTGCCATAGATCAGGGGCGAGCAACCTTCTCGAAGCGAGGGCTAGATGAGACTCTCGGGAGCAGACCGAGGGCCGGAGTGATAAACCAGAACCACAAACTTAACATCAGACAACTGACCACTTCTCAACTTCGAAGGCGTTGCGTTCGAAGGCGAGGGGGTGCGTGCATGTCTGTCACGAGAATATTTTTTTTGCCTTGCAGCTTTACATTGCGGGCATGCAGATGTGCAGTGATGTCCATGAGTAGGGCCAGGAGAGCAAGCCATTATTGGTCAAAGTGATAAGCGTGGGGAAAATTCTTCTGACGCAGGAAAGTGGCGATTTCCTGCCAGTGATGTCCATGAGTAGGGCCAGGCGAGCGACCAATTGCGAGTCAGAGTGATCAGCGTGGGAAAAATTCTTCTGACGGAGGAAAGAGGCGATTTATCGCTGCAAGTCGCACACACAGGACAAGACAGTTTCAGGCGGTCTTTTTTGTTAAAATTAGGACAGCCAGATCTCAAAAAGGACAGACCTGGCAACTCTCGAGGAGTGAGGCGAGGGGCATAGGCTTGACAAACAGTGTTTGCCAGCAGAGGCTGTTTGGTGTTTTTTTCTAGGTTCGGCGGGCCCGATCGCAATGGGTGGCGAACCAGACACAATGCCTTCCTGGGCCGGATATGGCCAGCGGGCCGGAGGTTGCCCGCCTCTGCCATAGATCGTCTCAAGTTTTGTTGTTTATTGAACACATGTCTGGACAGCAGGCATAATGACGTCATCGATAGAGTATATTGGTCATTAAAACGGATGTATGGACATAATTGGAAATGGAGGCTGAGCTGGAATGAGTCTGTCTGGAGCGCATGATACTGCTAAAAAGTCCTTCCTTAAGGAAGAGCTAATGGTAGTCCACGCTGGGATCCTTTGGCACAAGGAATGTAAGACACCAGGGCCAGATTTAAGTTATGTCCTCGGTGGGACACTACTAATGAAGAAGAGCTGCTGTCACAGTCAATGGGAACTGAGCTGGCTGGAGGAGACAACGTTGGCTTTTGGCGCAGCCTGCAAGACATGACCCCTGAGTCTTCCCTTACGTGTGGATCAGGTTGTGGAGAAGGAAGATATTGCAGCCATGTAGGGCAGTGCCGGTCCTAACTTTCCTGAGGCCCTACGCGGGATTGCTTTTGGAGCACCCCCCCCCCCTCCTTTTTACATTTCTACCCCTGCCCTATATAATGTACCCCTCAGGTTATACCCTTATCCTGAGCAATGTAAAGTAAAAAACTTGTACTGCATGATCTGTATTTCCTGAATAAGACTAATATAATGATACCTTGTGCGACACTATAATTTATACAAATAATAATTACCCACAATATGGGCCAGAAATAAAAATAAAAAGTATATAACTCAATAATGAGAAAAAGACTATATAATATTCTGGTAATATTATGAATTGCTGCTATTAGGAAAGGAAAAAATAGTTAAAATTGTTAATAGTGGCATATAGGGTGCAAAAAAATGTTGAAACAAAAGCATATAGCATCAGTAAAAAATACCTTAATAATTAGTGCCAATTCAAATTTTACACAAAACTTTGTAGGCTTTCATATAGAAGTACTCATAATCCACAAAAAGTTTAAAGATTTTAATGTACTAGAAAGTGATAAGAATTATTATTTTTATTACACAGGGAATTTTAGCTATTAATTTTAGCTATTAATTTTGACTTTCACCCTCCTACATTTTCTTGAGGCGAAGTCGTCTATTACAGCATCACGTTTGAGATGTTTCCCATGCTCTCTGTTAATGCTAATGACAGCAAGTCCACTCCGGCGTTCTTGACTCATCGTTGAACGGAGGCAGGTCTTGATTAGTTTGGAGAAACTTATTTCTGCAGAGGCTACAGTAACCGAAAGTGTTACAGCTATCCTAAGTGCTATACACAGGTTGGGGTACAGTTCTTCCAGTTGCTTTTCGTGGATTAAAAAGACAGCATCTCCAGTGCTGTTGTGTGGTATGGTACTGATGGAAGGTTTTTAATTTCTTATGCCAGTTTAAGTCCATTGATGTCTGATTCAGCGTTGCGGCTCAAAGTCGTCTCTACCTTTGCACACAAACTTTTAGTGATTCACTAGAAGTATTCTTTACATTGTTGAACTTCAGCAGCACTCCAAATTTCTCCTGTACTTCACTGAGGGAATAAGATCTCTCTTCTAAGGAACTTAAAGCCGAGTCCACTACCATATTAAAAAATGAGATCTCAAGATTCCTGAGAGCATGTTAACTGACTCATCAGCAGCTTCATAAGCGAATTGCCTTTTTGTGCTCCTGATCCGTTGAATGTTTCAGCTGTGACTCAGTATTCATGTCTTCACACAACTCTTTGGCAGTGGTCTGTGCTCCAGCAAAACTACGTAGATTCTCTGTAGATTTCAAGGGAAGTCTTGACTTTATTAATAAGATCAATTGCGACATCTAATTGCATGGAAGGTGACTGAAGCAGTTTGTTGACCTTGTTTGTTGACCTGTTGACCTAGTATATCACACCAGACAACATAATAAACCAAGAAGTGGTAGGGTCCAATCTTCTCTGCCAGACTTCCACTTTGACAACAGGATCAGACACCTTTTCTTGTACAAGGGCACCTCAGATCTGAGTTGCCTGGTGTCTGACTGCATGGGTGCTTTGTAATCTACTCTCCCACCTGGTGTCACTCCAAGACTTTACTGTGAACTGTACATGATTTTTTAGAATGGTCCATCTCTGTGTGGCAGCTGAAAGAAAGTAAACACTTGATGGAGATGCCCAAAGAATCTTACAGCATCTCTCGACACTTTTGCTGCATCTGCAATTACCAAATTCAGTGTATGTGCCCCACATGGAACATACACTGCTCTGTTTTTTTTTTCTTTTTTCTGAAGAAGTCGAGCTTGAACGCCTTGTCTTTTCCCCTTCATATTTGCGCCATTATCGTAAGCTCGCCCCCTGCAATCTTGAAAGGCTATATCAAGCTCCTTCAGTTTTTCCAGTATCACAGTAGACAAGTTTAATCCGACTGTCCCCTCCACAACCACAAACCCAAGGAAGTGCTCCTGGATTTCTGGACTGCCCTCCAAATTCAAAGTCTTAACAATGATGGACATTTGCTCCTGGTGACTGATGTTTGGTGTGCAATTGAGTATGAGAGATAAATATTTTGACTGGCGGATTTTTGTAACAATGGTCTCCATCAGTTTGTCGCTTATTATGTGGATCAGCTCATTCTGGATATGCTTGCCTAGGTAATGTGTGTGTGTGCTGGTATATGTAGTAATTCTTGATGGATGTTGATCCATGACTGGATCAAATTTGGCTAACAGTTCAACTTCTCTAAGGAAATTCCCATTGTCTTGCTCATACAGCTTGTCAGAGGATCCTCTAAAACCTAGATTTCTATCTGCGAATGATTGTATTATGCACACTAAGCGTGTGAGTACATTTCGCCACCTCTTTCGTTCTACCTCCATCAATGACATCTCTTGCTGGTCAATTGTTTTGCCCATTTCAACCTCAGTTGCAGCTCTTTCCAGATCCTCATGGAACTTAAGTGATCTGAACTGAACTCATGACTACGAATAAGTGCATTAATGTTTGACCAGTCATTTCCGCCCCCTTCTCTGAATTTTACATTTTGAGTCTGACACAACTTGCAGCAAAAACAAAATACTGAATTTACATATTCTGAATATATGAGCCAGCTTCTTGGCATTTTCTCACCATTTGGCATTTTTCTTAATAAAAGTCCTTCATGAAATGATTTTCCTCTGCGTACCATCTCAGTCCTGAAGCTGTCTGTAATGGGAGATAGCCAAAATGCTGGATCAATTGGTGGTGGTGTCTTCTCCGCTGATACTGCCTGAGAGGCAATGCAAATTGTTGAAGCCGAGGGTGCTGTAGAAGTGCTGGCTAGGGTCGAGGGTGCTGCAGAAGTGATGACTGGGGTTGAAGGTGCTGTAGTACTGATGGCTAGAGTCGAGGGTGCTGTAGTGCTAGCTGGGGTCGAGGGTGCTGTAGAAGTGCTGGCTGATGTCAAGGGTACTGTAGAAGTGCTGGCTAGGGTCGAGTGTGATATGAAAGTGCTGGCTGGGGTCGAGGGTACTGAAGAAGGGTGGCTGGGGTCGAGGGGGATGCATAAGTGCTGGCTGGGGTCGAGGGTGCTGTAGAAGTGCTGGCTGGGGTCGAAGGGGCTGCATAAGTGCTGGCTGAGATCGGGGGCGCTATAGTTTTTACTGGCTGGGGTCGAGAAGACTGCAGTAGTGCTGGCTGGGGTCGAGGGGGCTGCACACGTGTTGGCTGGGGTCGAGGGGGCTGTAGAAGTGCAGCCTGGGGTCAAGAAACCTTCTTCGGGAGAAGCTGCTTCAGGCTGGTTGGTATGAAGAAATTTCAGCAGTGACCCTGTTCGAAAATATATGGTGATAACCCCTGGCCTGGCTCTTCAGGCGGCCATCTTGAATTTCTCAAAACGCTCAAGGGTGGCAACAACACATCCGCCTGGAATTCATCATAAGGACCCCATAGATGAATAATCAAGAGAGAAAAAACTTTTACAGGGAGTTCCCGGTTAGGACAAAAATCCTTTCTTGACCGCCATACTATTAATAAGAGTGACGTTTATAAGGTTCTGGTGGTAAGAGAGCCGGGTACGACGCGGGATGAATTCAGAATCAACAAAGACATAGGCAAAAATTAGTATGCCATATAGTGCTTGTGAGGGCAACTACCAACTGAGTGGCGAACGACCGAAGCACTCTTTCCAGCTCGTTCGCATTCCGCCGATCAACTACCGAGGCGCAGCGAACCACTTGCTTCACTCCCGCTGCTCGTTGGCCTGCGAAGCCGTTCGACGCCTCGGTCGACCGAACCACCGAGGCTTCTCAACCCGCTCTGGAGGCGACTTGGTAGGAGGCCAGTGCCTTCATCTTCAGACAGCAGCTGGGCACTTGATTCAACTCCCGCCAGCTCTGCTCTCATTCGGGTTTACTCAGAACCATGGGTTTGTTGTGGGTGCCTCACCTCGCTCCTCTCGACTCCCGTCACTGCCGTGACCCTGCGCCTCCCTCGTCTACCATGTCTTCACCACTTCAAGGACGAAGCTGTGCTGTCTCGTCATGCCACTCTGAGGACGGGACGCCAGAAAAGGAAGAAGCCGGAAGAAGCCGTGCGAAGGATCATTGGTGAGTCCGGCGTGCTGAAGCCTTCGTGTTGGCGACTTCAGTTTTTGTGAGGCTGTTGTGGGTTTATCTGCTTTATTTAAAGTAAATTGGTGTCGAACCATATATGTTGTTTGTTATCCCCTTCCGATTACAGCACCCAACTCTGGAACCTTGACAGTGCTCTATGAGAGAAATAGGCTTGGCAGTCATGCTGTGACTGCCAATACGTTAGATACATTCAAGACTAGATATATTCATAACTAACGCGAACCTATATGTGGAACCTGCACATTGTTATTTCGTGATTGCGTGAAGATAAAAAAAAAAAAAATTCTGTGAAATATTTGAATGTGTATACAAGGAACCCTCTATCCCCTCTTATATAAACCGCAAACACACAGATTTGCATCGACAATACACCATAAAAGCACACGAAAGACACGCTTGTATAAAACAATATATTCAGATCTTAATCAAACGATCTATGGACTTTCAAATCACTGATCTCATATTATATAATAATTCATCTCATTGCAGCCTATACATAGGTAAGGAATGTTGATAATTTGTTGCATGTGAATAACATGGGTAATATTCGAAATAGCCTAACATCACAATCAATGGTTATGTACTATTTCATGTTATTTTGAATATTAGTCGTTATTATTAGCACTTGCAGAGCCATATGTTTTATAATGTACCTGAAATGAGATTAATTATAAATAGGCATTTGAAAGGCCATAGATCGTTTGAGTATGATCTAGCTATATTCTGTCTTTTCCTATGTTTGTATGGTAGATTAACGATGCAAATTGGCATGTTTGGGACCAGTTGATTTTCATGTATTCACGAATTAGAAATGCGAGGTCCCACATCCATCAAAATTCCCGCATAGGCGGTGGACAGATTAACTGAAACGGACGATAGTTAGGGTACCCTCCAGTCCCTAGTCTCATGGCAAACTGGCTCCTTGAGAGAGAGAGAGAGAGAGAGAGAGAGAGAGAGATATCACGTATAACAACTTATGCTACTACCTCACCCCGAATACCACAACAATCACCATATATTTAATAAAACGCCGTATTTCCATCCCAATCCCTCTCCCTTGCTAAGTCCTTACGGCTGCAAACAACCCTCGAAGGAGTGTTAGCGAACTCTGCTCCAGCCAAACCGACTTATCTCGACTACTTTCCCAATTACGTGCACACAAGTTTTAAGTAGATGATTCCTGGAGCCTCATACTGACTAAAAGTAAAAAAAAAATACTTAACCTCTCTCTCTCTCTCTCTCTCTCTCTCTCTCTCTCTCTCTCTCTCTCTCTCTCTCCATACCTTGTAGATTCCCTCTTCTTTCCATCTCCGATTTCTAACTCCTCTCGCTCATCTCAGTTCCTCCCTTGCTCACCCTCTTCACCAAGATTTATCTACCAACCCCTCTCATTCATCATTTTTTCCCGCCCTGATTCTTCCATCTCTACCACTCTCACCCTCTCCTACTCTACCCTATATTCGCTCATATATTCCTTCTCTCTCACTCTTCTTAGCTCCTCATTCCTATCCAATTTTAGTACTTTCTTGCTTCCCCTACTCCTTGGTCACTCCCACTTACCCTCTGCATCTCTCACTCTCCCTCCCCTGAGTCCCAGTCTTCTTATTTCCACCTTTCACCTGACGAACCTCTTCTCCCTCTCCCAACAGATTCCTAGGTATCGGCAGCGGCAGCGACTTTGCCAGCTTCCAACATGTGCTCGGTGTACCCTGTATGGACATGTTCTACACCGCTGCCCCGGTGAGAGAGAGAGAGAGAGAGAGAGAGAGAGAGAGAGAGAGCGACACACACACACACACACACACACACACACACACACACACACACCTACAAATATGAACGCGGACGCAAACACAAACATAGACAGACAGACACAAAAATTCAGACCCATTCGGCATGATTATACCATATTGTTTTCATCATCATCAGTGAGTAAACAAAGATTTTTAATAAGGATTGTATTACCGAGAAAATGGAGAGTGATACAAATTATACATATTAAAAAGAAAAGCCCTTGTCGTCATAGAAGTGCTATGATAACAGGGAACAGATAATATGAAGGAATGTATTTAAACCCAAATCATATTTATTACAGAAGGAAAAAAAATGTTGGTTGTAAAGAAATATTTAAAAAAAGTGGAAATGTAAATGCCTTATCAAAAAGATTAAAGGCAAGTGGATAGATAAATTAAATTAAAAGATGAAAAGTAGGAGAGTAGATGCATAATGGCCTCCCTGAAGCACAAAGACAGAATAAGGCATGCCTGAGGAATGCACGTGGCCAGGATAGGACACGTGCTTGCATGCAAGCATTTATTTTTCAAGAATGCTGGAATGGTGAAAGTAAGCTCATTCACGTTTGCATACAAGCACGATTTTTTTTTTCTCCAAATATTACGTAATGATTGCATCGTATGAGGACACACACACACACACTGATAAGTAGGCGAGGCAAGAAAAGAAAACTGCGATAACCTGACAAGATAATGCACCAATTATATAGTGAGGGAAGGGGACGGGAAAGTGCGGTATAAGGCATTAGTCAAGGGGACGTGGTTGACAGGGGAAACACACTTAAATTATTATCATAATGTGAGTGCGTGAGGCAAGGACCTTGTGCGATAACCATTTGTTATTCCTGACAAGATAATTGACCTTCTAGAATCTAGATTGTGAGGGAAGGGGACGGGAAAGTGCGGTATAAGGCATTAGTCAAGAGGGCGTGGTTGAAAGGGGAAACACACTTAAAATGGTTTCATTGTGTAAGTACGTGAGGCAAGGACCCTGTGCGATAACCGTTAGTTATTCCTGACAAGATAATTAACCGTCTGTATGGTGAGGGAAGGGGACGGGAAAGCGCGGTATAAGGCATTAGTCAAGAGGGCGTGGTTGAAAAAGTAACCTTGTGATGTAGCACACACACATACACACACACACTCCATCCCCCGAGTCCCAGCCTTCCTATTTCCACCTTTCACCTGACGCACCTCTTCTTCTTACACACACACACACACACACACACACACACACACACACACACACACACACACACATACATGACCTCGTGATTATAAATGTTCTATGCGACTCCCCCCCTCGAGAAATGACTTGGCCTAGTTTTCTCCTTCGTAAGTGAAAGTATATTTTGGTATATATATACAGGGCACACCATGAGTACTAGCACAGCCGTTGGACACGAGTCTGTAGCATGTAAGCTCGACTCAGCCAGTCTCCTCACACGGTTTAAACAATAAAGTAAGAAATCAATAAAATATTCTCCTAATATAGACTTTTTTTTTATTTAACAGAGATTGCCATATCCAAATTCATTACACCAATTTTAACAGGGATCAACAACACCAAAAGTACTGTGCATCTATGCTTTGTGTTGGGTCACATAGTATATCCCAAAATACACATATATCTGTCAAATGTACATCACACCACAAAACCTCAAGATGAATGTTCTTCAGTATTTTAACAGCATCTGTAAAAGAAAAAAAAAAGTAATATCATTAACTTTTAACATCATGGGTAGGCACTGGCTGGGTGGTTAGCATGCCGGCGCCGCGTTCAGAGCTCCAGGAGGGACGCAGGTTCGAATCCTAGTCACCACATAGCTAGGATTTTTTCAGTCACCGTCAAGTGGATAAGACTATCCCAGATCGGGCTGGAGCCGACCACCAGGTCCCGCCAAGGAATAAGTCTAACGGCACAAAATGCCGCGATGTAAAAAAAATACATAAAATACAAAAAGTCATGCATCTACCTTTTTCTGTTGTGGGTACGCTGTTCAGTTTCAACGGGGAGTTGTGATCATGCAAGATACCTCTTAATTGAGAGAAAGGAGCTGCAGAGAGAAAACATGTGATTAATTGATTTTTTTTACAAGACTATAACCATATTTTTACAAAAGTGTGTAACATTTCACTGTCTCCATTTTGCTTCGGCTATGACTGCCTGAGAGGACTGAGTCTCTCTCTCCTGCGGTTTCACCCTAAGCCCGCACTCTGCGCAGTTGCCATTTCGTTATTTTATAGAGAAAATAACTTACCTGTTTCAACGTATCCCTTTGTAGAGATAAAAAAAATACACTCCTTGTAGCTGTAATTATCCAGGCAAAATGCATTCACACGACTAGGCATTTTTTCATATTTTATGTATACTTCCCTCATGATCACTCGATCATTTTTAGAGGATGAAGAAAAGCGAAACATTATCAGTAATATTTTTTTAAGAATGGTAGACCCCTATGGCAAATTACATGAATAAAATACAATACATAAGCCCCACAAACATAACTGGAGTCAGCCTGACGTTTTTTTGTTTTGATAACAAAGAGCAAACTCTATGATTATTTAAAATTTTTGTGAAGTGGGGGAGTAGACAGATGGTTTTAACCAAAAAGATTCGAAAAAAATTAGGCTTTTGTCATGGACGTAAATAAGAGTCCAGTGACCTAAAAGATGGTATAACGCTCACCACGATAAAAAGAGGGCCACCATGTTTTGGATATATTATTAAGTTTGACAGTTCATTTACCGTTAGACAACCTAAGAACTGATTCACACAGTGGTAAGGCAGATTTTGCTCAATAAGAGAGACTAATTGAAGATTATCCATTACGCACGTACATCAGAATAAACGTTTCTCGAAGCATTTATAGCCGACTTTCCTAAAATTCTAGAAAAAAATCGAACTGTATCCACACCAGTTTTCCGTTTCAGCGGTTCAGCAAACATATACCTGGAAAAGACATCAATACACACCAAAATAAATAGTGCACCTTCATTATACCTTTGCAACGTTCCAAGAACTACAAGATCGCAAGATAAAATAATTCTAGGACCTGCAGAAACAACTTTCCGACGATGATTTTTTTTCTTTGAAGTTTATGGAGTGTATACACTCGCGAGCTGTTGGCTCTCGCCGAGTGTGGACGTGTTTTCCCTCTGTAAGTGAATCTACACATACATAACACTGTTTCTACACACATTCTTTTTAACTTGTTTTTAGGTTTTTAATATTCTTTATCTAGGTTTTATCTTTTATTTTACGTTATTTTTATTTCCCTTGATTGAAAAATTAAACTGCCGGACGAGGCTGTTCCAGCTCACGAAGCGGCCCAGTAACACAAGGTGGCTGACAACATAACAACACCGTACACGCTCACGGAAAGTAAAACAAGAAAAACGTAATACTGTCATACACAGTGCCTTCCTTATCACCACAGTTACACTCATAGCACTTATACTACATGCATTAACACATTCGAGGACACAAACAACACACCCACGACAACCACAAACAAGCACTCACACACAACAGTCGTTTTCCTTCACCATGGTTCAGTATTTCGAACGGCACACAAACCTTGATACAAAAGCACACAGGCGACACACCATCCTTCTCTTACTGCTTCTATGTGGAGACACAGGCGCTATGGTCAACCCTGGCCCTTATTGCTCTAAGTATCCTTGCCAACTTTCTAGCAAGGCTGTGAGGTGGGGGCAGAGGGTCATCCAGTGTGATTCGTGTCGTGATAGATCCGAGCATGCTGGCTGGTATCACGTTAGGTGTATCGGGTCTTTCACTCACCTCTCCTCACCTCTCACCTCTCCCTTCACTTCCACTACCACCACATCATAACCACACTTCCCTCCGATTATTAACAATTAATTTCCGTAGTATAAAAAACAAAATAGCCCAATTACACCACCTAATCACCACACATAACCCAGCCATTATAGTAGGGACAGAGACTTGGTTGACTTCTGACGTTGACAGTAGTGAGCTTTTCCCTCCCCCCTTTAGTATGACCGTAATTTAGGTTTAGTATTTATCCCTAAATCCAGCAATAGGTACCCATAGGGCTTAAGTAATACTGCTTTCTTGTATATTTCCAATACATCCACCAGTTTTTTCCCATATATTTGCCTAAAGAGACATTCAAGCAGCCCCATGTCTCTCATTCACAATAAAATAAAATGTGTTGCATTAAGGGATATATCCCTGGCATATGGACCTTTCATGAAAAGATTTTGTGTTATCACCACACTCAATTTTGCATAACGACCTTTAATGAAAGCTTCCGCGACTGTCTGGGATTGCGTCGCCTTCAGATAGATATCATCCAGCACAAGTAAAACTTTATCGAGAGGATTCGCATCTTCCAAAGGCTTAATAATGTCTTTGGAGACTAAAAGTTTGTGAGAAAGTCTCATCATCTTGAAGGGGATGATAACTGACACCGCATATATATATATATATATATATATATATATATATATATATATATATATATATATATATATATATATATATATATATATATATATATATATATATATATATATATATATATTTATATATATATATATATATATATATATATATATATATATATGAAAAATAAATAGTATTTTGTATAAGCTTAGATACTAAAACGGTTTTACCCGAATTAGAGAAGCATGCAACTATGATCCTAGCAGGGTCACGAAATATATTTGTATCTTCATCCGTATAAACATCGTCCATGATGTTCTACGACACACTGACTCTCAAAGGTCTCAACAGAGGTTAATAAATTAAAGTTTCCGTTTCTCTTTTTACTGATATATAGACAAATTAACATGTAATTAAATATAAGAAACAAAACAAAACAATACATGAATATTTCTTCTATTTAAAGGATAGGGAGAATGTACTACCTTTCTTTTCAGTTATACAATCTTTCGATTTGAATGGATCCCATGATGCAACGAAATCACATTTAATAACTTTATAACCTACAACCTACACCCACTTTCTTTACATAACCTTTTACCTAAATCATCTTTCATTACATATTACCCACCATATAATACTTCTTTCTTTACATTAAGTTTCCCCTACTGTCTAGCTTCTTAACAAAAACATATATTCCTGTGACTTGTCTTTTTTTACCTGCTTCCCCTTGGGATAAACACCTCTTCTTCTTAAAATACCGCATCCCAAGCTATTCTTTGCAGGAATACCAGAGACTTTCTTCTTCACCTTTTTCTTTTTCTTCTTCTTCTTCTTCTTCTTCTTCTTCTTCTTCATATTCTTCTTCATATTCTTCTCATGCGTGTGAGCACACATATCCACTTCTGACTCAGACGGGAAATTATCTCTTCTTTAATATCCTCTTCTTTACATCGATGATGACCGAAATACACAGATTCATTTGAAGATAGGTAATATCTTTTATCTTCAAAGGAACTTAAACCTCTTTTCTTTGCCTGTACCGTGCTAAGTTGCCCCTGACGATTGATTGTTTGCGACTGTGATGAACGTGGAGCAATCAAAATAATTACAATGAAGTGTGGACGTGTGGAAGTGTGTATATTGGAACATTTATTGTTAGCGGGAGATTTAAAACTGACTGTGGCTCGCAGCGAGCATTTAGCAGAGTGTTCGCTGCGAGCATTTAACAATAAAGGGTTAAGGGGGTAGCTATGGGCATCTCTACCAGCTGCAGCCATTTGTGTTTGAGGTTACTCCGGTTGATGAGAGTATATTGAGAGTGAGGCTGAAGCACACCTTGGTCTTCAATTCTCTTGTTGCAGTATACGTTCCTACCAATATGTGTATTAGACCAGTACCTTTCTCGGGACATACTCATTATCTTGGACGATTTTGAGTATCCTACTGGCACTGACATAGTTAGGTATGTGTTGATCTCCATGGTTCTGGTACCAATAAATCAAACAGTTCTCTCCTCCTTAAATTTGAAAATCCAGGAGGTTGATAATTGTATGGTACTGTTAACAGAGCCAAGAGATACACTGCTGGACTAAGTGCAGCAATCCTGGAAATTGATCAATACTTATATTATTGCATTTTGTGTTCCATTTCGAGAGACTAAAAGACCTGACATGTCCTCATGAGTATGCAATAACTGTCCCAGATCGGTTAGATGTACTCTTCAGCCATGAGGACCGTGTTAAATTGTGGAATACTTTAAACGTAGCTGCAAACGAATACATTGGAGAGCGGCCGACATGCAGGAATGGCTTTCCTTTGGTGGAGACGCTGGGGAATTCCGAAAAAGTCACTCGTCCAGGCTTGCTGGGAATCGGGACAAATACAGGAGTACTTCACGTAGGACTAGTGTTTTATTGAGGAGAGACAAGGGAGGAATGCCAGGCGGCTCGTTCAGGATGTCGAGGGCCATTTATTTCATACCTAGTAACGACCACCGACGTGCTTACCGAATCATGAAGAAACTCCGGTCCGAGCTACCCTCTCCGGTGAGCGGTATCCGAACAGCAGAAAATTACCTCTTGTCAGACGTGGATGGGAACAGGGCTGGTAGGACTGAGTATTTTGAGCAATTGGACATGTTGGACCCTTTGAGATGGCAGCTTCCGCCTGCTGGATTGCTAATTCCGGATGTTGATCCACCGATTGAAGAAAGTCTATTTCTTCTTGATGACATCAGAGAAGCTGTGACAAGGTTAAGAAGTGAAAAGAGAGCTGATAATTGCAACATCAGTGCTGAGTTGCTCAAAGATGAGTGTGATGCCATGATCCTCGGGTTGTATTCGGTCTTGACTGCCGTATTGCAAAATGATACCATCCCTCTTGGCTGGAAGAGTTTAGTGTACCAAGCAAGGTGCTTGCTCATCTATTGTCCATGCGGACTCACAAATAATTACTGATTATGCAGGGACTTGAGCAGTCTGGATTCGCCCCTGGTAAGTCGATAACTGACGGTAGCCTAGTATTTCGCGTTCTAGGGAGCGTCAGCGCGAGTTTCGACAGGGGATGCCTCCAGCCTATGTCGATCCCAAAAAAGCGTTTCATTCAGTGCATTATGAGGCACTCGGAGATATCTTGCCACTTCGCAGGATTCCTGCAAGAACCGTCCGTTAATTGACCGGCCCATAGCTGGGCACGATAACAGAAAACCTTATTCCCGATAACCGATAACTGATAATGAAAAACCTTATCGGTGATAACCGATATTCGTTAACTGGACACACAAATATAGGCGATAACCGATAACCGATACCCGATATAAATCCACAATTCCGATACTAGCTAGCGATAAGTTCAATAGGCGAAAACGATACTATTTTGATATCTCAGATAGAATAACATCACATCACATCATGCTCGAACGATTTATGTTTTTTCAAATTCATTAATTGATAGCTCATTTCAGGTATATTAAAAGACATATGGCTCTGCAAGTGCAAATAAAGGGTATCCTAATAATGTACTGCATGTAAATAACGATTAATAATCGAAATAACATTAAATAGTAAATAATAATTGTTGAATACGATGCTTAGCTATTTCGATTATTAGGCTACCCATGTTATTTACATGCAGCACATCAAAATTCCTTATGTATTGATACTTGCTGAGTCGGATGTCACTTTATGTAACTGAATGAGATGGAATATGAGTATCTGAGAGGCAATAAATCGTTCGAGTTTGATCAAACTATTCTGTTTGATATACAAGTTGTTCTTTCGTGAGCTTGTATGGTAGATTGTCGATGCAAATCGGCATGTGTGCAGCTCATATAAGATGGCTTGAGGGATTTTTGTATACACAATCATTCAAATATATCACTGAAAATATGAAGTTAATCTTCATGCAATCACGAACTAACAATGCGCAGGTGCCACATCTACGTTCGCGATTGGACAGACGGATTGAAGCAGACTTGAGATCACCACCGCGGCACGCCGCCAGAAGCCGCCACTACGCACGCCGAAAGGGGTTCCAATTAAATGTTTGAATATTTATTAAATGTAACAAATTATATTAAAGTTAACCCCGCCCGGTGCCACCAAGCTGGGATTTTTCAGCCGCCGCCGAGTGGCTTAAAACTACCCACATGCTGTCCAGAAGGCCACCTATCAACCCGGACTCTAGATTCTAGGATGAAAGATGAGCTCCGGGAGAGCAGCATGAGCCAGTGCAAGATGGCGCCACGATAAACACTCGCCTGCGCCAGATCGGGCTGGGCCGACCATCAGTCCCCACCGGGAAGAAGCCTTGGGCCGATCATCAGGATCAACCGGGAAGAAGCCTACCGGCGCAATAGGCCATGACGTAAAAAAAAAAAAAAATGGAGGTGGATGGCCCCCCTTCGACACCCCCCTCAGACCTTTAACCTGCTACGGTGGCTTTGCCCCTATCGTTATCCCCTGTGGTTTAGTGAACGAAATATGAATATTGTAATAACGAATGACTTGCGAAGGAAACGGTAGGGAGAAATGTTAAAGAGCACGTTGAGATCTATCTGGAGAAAAATAACGTCGACTACCTAAATGAAATCGACGATAGACTGGAATGATACGTTAATTTCCAGTTTCTCACCAACTTCACTTTGCGTCGCCAATTCTCACCAGTCCACGTTGGCATCTATCAGAAAAAAAAAAAAAGTGTCTACTAGCTGAGTGATACTGGTGATAAATTGGAGTACTATCATATTTTTTTTTTTATTATTATTATTATTATTATTATTATTATTATTATTATTATTATTATTTTTATTATTATTTGTAGTGGTAGTAGTAGTAGTAGTAGTAGTAGTAGTAGTAGTAGTAGTAGTACATTTATTATTATTATTATTATTATTATTATTATTATTATAATTATTATTATTATTATTATTAGAAGTAGTAGTAGTAGTAGTTGTATTATTATTATTATTATTATTATTATTATTATTATTATTATTATTATCATTTTATTATTATTATTATTATCAGCATTCTTCTTATTCTTATTCTTATTCTTATTCTTATTTTTCTTAGTATTCTTCTTCTTATTATTATTATTTGTTGTTGTTGCCGTTGTTGTTGTTGCTGTTGTTGTTGTTAATGATATTTATAAAATTAGTATGAAACTGATTGACACCATGGAAAACTTCGATAAACACCAACAGGCTGACCAAATAACTTAGGCCCTAAGTCAAACATTCATAGCTGCCTTAAGTCTTAGTGGCAGTACTGTGAAAGCAGACCTGAGTGGTTCCAAAGGTCACCAATAGCGTTTGGAAGGTTGTCCAGCCGAGAACACGAGTGCTTCCTGTAGATAACGGGAAAGGCTTGGGAGGTAGTCCAGTGCAGACTATGAGTGCTTGGTTTCACTGCCTTCACCGAGAGTGGTACCGCCACTTACTGATAAATTCCCGAATATATATGGTTAAATGAATTTTAACAACTTTTTTTTTAAATGGTATTTCGGCTAACACTGCGTGGGGTAGTTTTTTTTTTTTTAACACGCATTTTACTATTCCTATCTCACACTCATTCAAAGATTCTCTCTCTCTCTCTCTCTCTCTCTCTCTCTCTCTCTCTCTCTCTCTCTCTCTCTCTCTCTCTCTCTCTCTCTCTCTCTCTCTCTCTCATCTTTAATGCTTCAGTCAGGTCGATTCTCATCTTGTTGTACCATTGGATATGCAAGACAATTCTTGCCTTCCCTGCCCCAATGACCTCCCATTCTCAGTTTCCACTCCCAATGCACTTTTCCAAATCTGTTTATCCTCTTATCTTCTAGTTACCCTTTAATTTTATTATGGCCTCCCTCACCATTGGTTTCAGTTTTCCCTTTTCTCTTACTTTCCTTTTGTATTCCTTTTATCTATTGGTTTCCTTTTCTTTCCGATTCTCCCCTGTTTTTTTCCTTAGATTTCTTCCCATTTTTTTTCCAATCGAACATTACATTCCCTTTTTTATCCTTCTTTTTCCACCTGCTTCTTCAAACAATCATCGAGTCAATTAATAGGAGCATACGCCGTGTATGCCGAGTCGCTCCACACACCATATACGAACCCGGGGACTCCAAGAGAGAGACTCCGTGCAGGATTTATCAAAATTCTTAAGTCACGTGCTTTATGGGTGTTCCTTTGGCCCCCTTCACTCATACATACACACACACACAAAAAATAACAGCTGGATAGCAGGGTCGACTTCTGGGTAGGGTGTCATAATATCTCAATATAATTGGAGTTTGCGTTCACGGCCTATACATGAAATAGACGACGAGTTTCACAAAGCAATCGCAGATTCAGATTCTTATGATTCTACGTAGGCACCAGTTAAATATCAATCAATTGCATCAAGTTACTAGTGTGACTGTCTCAAAGCCGGAGAGTAAAACAGGGATCAGAAACGACTTGAAAATCCGAATCTCTTATTATGCGAATAATAAGGTATCATGAACGTCATTATACTCATGGTGAGCGAGGCCATAACACGGTGGGCGAAGCCATTCCACCGCACGACTTCTTGATGAGACCGGATGAGACTTCGATGTCCTCGCTACACGCATCATAAACACTAGTCCTAGTATTATTGTATCATCGGCCATCCCATAGTCAGTGACCTTGGTATTACCAACACACGCTCTACAATGACTTTGATTCACAATTTTACCTAATAGCCAGTCCATGCAAGTGTTGACTTAATAGACCGTATTGGTTATCAGTTCGCAACGGGGACGTTTCAAACTTTGTTTACCAACTTTTTTATAGTTTCGGTGTCACCTACCTCAGCACCATGTGTAAATCACCTATTTTAAGACCAGATGTCGAAATAATCATACTTTCAGAAATATTACCCATCTAACTGTAAAGTATATATATATATATATATATATATATATATATATATATATATATATATATATATATATATATATATATATATATATATATATATATATATATATATATATATACCTCCCAACTTCAAAGGCAAGTTCAGTATGCCTCTGTTCAAGAGACAGATACGGGCCTGCAAACATTCAACACTCAGTGGTACTACCAATGAGCAAAATATATTTCTTTCCCGACCAGTCGGTACCGTTTTTGGACATTTGGCACAAAACAATAACTTTCCAAAATACCTTGGCTATTGATCATGCCAAACCAGTGGTAAGTATACCCTCCATTACTGCTCTCGCCACTGCCTGGCCTCCTCGTCTGAGAGAGTTTCAGAATATTCACCTTTTGCCTTCCGAGTCGCGGTTCTACGAGCGGGCGCCGCTTCTGCGCCACCCCGGCGACCCCCAAAATATAAATAGAATTTTAGGGGACCTTTGATTATAATGCTGTTGTTGCTGCTGATAGTAATAATAATAATTATAATAATAATAATAATAATAATAATAATAATAATAATGATAATAATAACAAAAAAAATAATAACAATAACAAAAATAAAATTATAATAATGATAACAACAACAATAATAATAATCATGCTGTTGCTGCTGCTGCTGCTGATAATAATAATAATAATAATAATAATAATAATAATAATAATAATAGTAATAATAAAAAATAATAATTATAATAAAAATAGACAATTTTGAAAATAATAATAACAATAATAATAATCATAATAATAATAACAATAATAATAATAATAATAATAATAATAATAATAATAATAATAATAATAATAATAGTAATAAAAATCGTAATAATAATAACAATAACAATTATAATGTAAGGACATTTTCGACAAGGTGAGTAAAGGAGGAAGTAGGAAACACCGGTGTGTTTGAAATGACTTTATTCCCGACTAGTTTCGCTTTCGCTTTTTCAGATGAACTGAAGTGCCTCAGGTGTCATTACGCTATATTTAGGACGCTATATTTAGGACGCTGCTCAGAGGCAAGGTCGCAGGTCACGTCACGCCCCCGACGGCTGGCACGAGGGCCAACCGTCGGGGGCGTGACCTGACCTGCAACCCTGCCTGTGAGCAGTGGGCGGGGCTCCTCATGCGTCCTGAATATAGCGTGATGACACCTGAGCCACTTCAGTTCCCCTGAAAAACGGAAAGCGAAACCAGTCGGGAATGAAGTCATTTAAAAAACACCCGTGTCTTCTTTCTCCTCCTTTACTCAACAATTACAATGATAATATTGATAATAATAAATACTATACTACTACTACTACTACTACTACTACTACTACTACTATAGTAAGACTCACCTTAAAGTGCGCCTGTGTCGCTGCCCTGTGAGGAACAAAGCCTCTCTCTCTCTCTCTCTCTCTCTCTCTCTCTCTCTCTCTCTCTCTCTCTCTCTCTCTCTCTCTCTCTCTCTCTCTCTCTCTCTCTCTCTCTCTCTCTCTCTCGTGGCGTGAGTGCATTTTTTCTTACTTATGTCAGCTTATTTTAACGTACATTCCTTCACGATATAATCTAAATATAATTGTAAAACTACTTACACATCCCAAAACGAAAGGAAAACTCAATAATAAGTATAGCATTTTTTTAGCAACACTGTAAAATGTGTATGCCACGTTTCTTTATATGCTTATAAATATCTTATCCATAATAAGGTAACTGTTCTTTCATATGTTATAATACTAAGATTAAATGTATGTGCATTTTTGCTGATCATATTTGCCATGGTTTTACTTATATTAGAACATTTCTACATCGCGGGCTAGGAGACACGCGGCATGGCTGTACAAGGGGATCTCCTACGCTGAACCCCCCACAACCGCACATTTAGCCGAGCCATACTATACTACTACTACTACTACTACTACTACCAATAATAATAATAATAATAATAATAATGATAATGATAATGATAATAATATAAATAATAATAATAATGATGATAATAAAAAAAGCTAATAATAATAACATTGATAATAATAATAATGAAAATAATAATCATGATAATAATAATAATAATAATAATAATAATAATAATAATAATAATAATAATAATAATAATTACAATAATAATAATAATAATAGTAATAATAATAATAATAATAATAATAATAATAATAATAATAATAATGATAATAATAAGAAGAAGAAGGATATTCATTCTAATATTATTAATATAAAAAATAATAATAATGATAATGATAATAATAATAATAATAATAATAATAATAATAATAATAATAATAATGACAATTATAAATATAATTATTATAACAACAACAACAACAACAATAATAATAATAATAATAATAATAATAATAATAATAATAATAACAATAACAATAACAATAACACTAACACTAACATTAACATTAACAATAACAGTAACAATAACAATAACAATAACAATAACAATAATAATAATAAGAAGAAGAAAAATAAATAAACATTAATAGTAGTAGTAGTAGTAGTAGTAGTAGTATAGTAGTACAACTTGTTGCAGTAGTAGTACTATTAGTAGAAGTAGTAGAAGTTGCGGTAGTAGTAGAGGTAATAGTAGTAGTAGTAGTAGTAGTAGTAGTAGTAGTAGTAGTAGTTTTTTTTGTGGTAGTAGTAATAGTTTCTCTAGCAGTAGTAGACTAGTAGTAGTCCGGAGGGGAGTTTGCCCAGGGCCCGCGCGGTGAGTGGAGGTCTGCCCCAGGCGCTCCGAGGTGCCCCGGCCAATGCCACCCACCTCATGAAATCAACCGTACACTACACCCTTGCCCAGTACACTCCCCAGCGCACTATAACCTCTTGATTGCTTCCACCACTACCCGTACTGTGAGGGGAACAGCTCCTGAGGTCTTCAAAACCTTCACTCACAGTAATGGGGGTAACTATACCCGGCCCTGTTTCTCGCCGGCTTAGAACTGTGCAGGAGGCTACCTATTCTTAGTCAGGCTCACCACGCTCCACCATGGCCATCCTCTACAGGGTGAAGGTGAAATATAAATGGGAAGCCAACCACAGAACGAAAACTCCTTGAACACCTAGCCAACCAGAATATCTTGGTGGCAGACATAAAGGAGAGTTATGGGGGCTTTTCCTTGTATGTGGCAGATGCCAAGTCGTATGATCACATATTTCTGGACACAACAGCCAAAGTCCTCAGCGACATGGGCTTCACACTATACTCTTCCCCACAGGTTAAATGCCGCAAGAGCATTATCATAAAGAATATACGGGGCTTGGCAGACTATGGCGTGGATCATATCATAGAAAATATTGAACGCATACAGCGCTGGGCATCAGTCACGGAGGTCATTCGCTTCCCGAAAGGACACACCTATAAAGTCATATTCGGAACACAAGCCATGGCTGCCACGGCATGAAGACTGGGACTGAAAGTCCTAAATTTTAGCCTTAACGCCAGCCCAGCTCGAGGTGGAACAGTTTATTCCACTTACCGTGTGCTTCAAATGCTACTTGATTGAAGTACACACAACATGGGAGTGCACAAAGCCACATGACTACATGCTGTATTCAGCCTGTGCACAGACAGGCCACATGTGGCAGGAGTGCACCAAAAAGAAAATAGCCCCTAAAAAACAAACGTGCCAAGGTAAATGTTAACAAGCTGAAACCCACCCAGTTGTATTCTTATGTAGCCAATAACAACCAGACTCCCCTACAACCCGCCTCATTAGAAAACCAACTCATGGTCGCAGCTATAACGGCTATTGCCCTATCTGAAGAACAAAGAATGCCAGGCACATACCAGGAAGTGATAAGGACACTGAGCATTGATAATAGCCATATATAGTACACTCCTACTGTTTTTCCTTCTCCCCCACCTGTGCCTTCATCACTAACCCACTTCCTCTTTTTACTATACCCTTGATTAATAAAAAGTCGTCCGGAATACGTCCGTAAGCTACTTGACGAGGTTAAAACACTGCAGGAGAGACTACGCACAAGAATGACAGTAACGACAGGGCTAGAAACATTGCTGATAAGATGAGACAAGGAAAAGTGGTCATGGCAACTAGGTCACTGGCACTAGAAGATGAGGCAGCGGGGGTCCTTCCCATGACGGAAGAGACATGCCAGATCCTTAAGGAGAAGTATCCAGATGATAGACTTGCACACCCATAAATGAAGTTTCTTAGGAACTACACCTGTAAGTGCCGTTAGTGAGTGTTCTAAGCGCTAATTGGTTCACGGATAGAGAAAAGTCAATATCCGTCAAGGTTGCTTTATTGAAAAAAATACACAGAGGTCATTAACACAGAAAGGACACACAAGGGACGTTGTTTAAGTGTATGTGCGTGTGTGTGAATGTTGTACTATGTAGGTAGCATTTATGTGTTGGTGTGAATGTGGAACAATATGTATGTGTAACGTATAGCAAGACGTGGACAAACAGTCGAAGATAAACGAGTAACAATAAATAAACTATGAGGACGCCACAGTACAAACAGGGAGAACAGGACAGCGACGGGAAAGCAGACTTAGACGGCACAGGAGACAAGGACATCAACACATTGGTTTCAGCGGGGACTCGCCCGCTACCTCCCCCCCCCCCCCACACACACACACACACACACACCGAGTTGATCTGGAGGCACGCCTTCTCACTCAGGGAGCGGCTGGATCATCAGGCATGGATGCCCAGGGGTGGAAACACTTCCTCAGTAAGAATATCTTTTGGAATCCATTTGTTTATCTCCGCGACGCAATAGCCGCCCTATCAAGAAAACTGGCGTCAGAGACTTGCCAATACCCCGAGCCTTTTGACGGCCTACCGGCTCATCCCGCTGGATAAAATAAACAGGCTGTCGCCCCATCGGGATAGGGGAAGTGCTCAGGAGGATCATAGGCAAGGCTGTCATGGAGGTGGTGGGGATCCTCCAAGTGTGTGCGGGTCAGCAGGCTGGGTGTGAAGCTGGCAACCACGACGTCAGGAAAATGTTCGAAGACCCAGAAAGCGAGGCGGTGCCGATGGTGGACGGTGCTAATGCGTTCAACAACATTAGTAGGGAAACAGCACTGCACAACATCAAAATCAACTGAAAAGAAGAAAAGAAGATGACTGCCCCGCAGGCCATACAGTCCTCAGACGGCACCATCCAGGCTATGGCTATGGCAATATATGCCCTGGGAATTATGAGGCAGAAGGGCATCATCCGCCATGAAAACACCAACGTCAAACAGGTAGCGTATGCGGATGACCTCACTGGGGTAGGAAAATCTGCAGAATTCAGGAAATGGTGGGACCTCGTCAATGAACACGGCCTCAAAATAAGGTACTGTGCCATCGCCACTAAGTCTGTGGTGATTGTGAAACCAGAAGCATACGATCGGGCCAAAACCGCATTCCAGGGCAGTAACGTGAAACTGTCAGTGACTGATGAAAGACACCTAGGGGCAGTCATTGAAACAGCTGAATACATAATCAAATATGAGAGAACAGCTGTAAAACCCTTGGAGTCTGAATTGCAGAGGCTGAGCGAGATCGCCAAATCACAACCGCAGGCAGTTTACGTACGATGTCGACCAGAAATGGAACTACCTCATGAGCACAGTTCCTGGCGTTGCTCCGTTACTAGAACCTCTGGAAGATGTTATCAGAAACACCTTCATACCTGCGATAGCAAATGATAGATGCCCCAGCGACCAGGAGAGAAGGTTGCTGGAGTTGCCGCCACGAATGGGTGGGCTCGGCGTAACAAACCCGCAAAATCTGAGTCTGAATTTGAGAATTCACTCCGAATCACAGCCTCTTTGACCAGATACATTATCGGCAAAACGAGAGGGGAGAAGACAACTCTCAACAAATTAGGTCAATAAGGAATGAAATCTCCAAGAACCGAGGAGAACAGAGAGACACTCTGAATGACCTAATGAAAGAACTCCCAGAAGACACAAGGAAAAGGACGGATATAGCACAGGAAGTGGGGGCATCGAACTGGCTAGCCACACTACTTGTCTGGGTAAAAGGCTTCAACTTAAAAAGAAAGAATTTGCAGATGACATTACCCTGAGGTATGGGTGGCCAGTGGATGGAATCCCGACCATATCTATTCGTGGCTCACCCTTCAACCAAAATCATGCCATAACATGCAAGACAGGAGGCTTCGTCTGCATGATACATGATGAAGTGAGAGACGTGACAGCTCAGATGCTGAAAGAAGTATGTCACTACGTGACCGTGGAGCCCATGCTGCTTCCTCTGCAAGGCGAACGCCTCGTCATACGCACCGCAAATAGGTCAAACGAAGCATGAGTGGATGTTAGCGCCAAAGGGTTTTGGACTCGTGGATAAAGGGCGTACTTTGACATAAGGATCTATGATCCCATGGTCCATTGCCATAGAGACTGACCCTCGATGCAGCCCACAGAACAAAATGATCAATAGAAAAACAGCATACGAGGAAAGAATATAGAATGTGGACCAAAGCTCCTTCACCCCGCTTGTCTTCACGACGTCAGGAGGGAGGGGACCAAGAGCGCAGAGCTTCTACGTAAGAATCACCTTAACACTGGCGGAAAAGAAAGAGCAGCCAAGAAACAGTGTGGTCGACTGGATGGGATGCAGGCTGTCCTTCTCCCTCCTGAGGTCAGCCTTGGTCTGCCTTAGAGGAACCAGGTCACCTGCACCCAAACCTACCCACATTGCCGACTTGGACTTTGAGGCGAAGGTGGTTGATAGCCGTATCAACCACTGACTCTGTTATCTTAAGAACAATATGTTTAATAATGTTTATAATACTAAATAAAGATGGATGTCCGCCACAGTCATTGGCGGGCTGTGGCGAATGAATTTCTTTGTGAAAGGATACGAGAAAAAAAGTAGTGGTAGGAGTAGTAGTACAGTAGTAGTAGTAGTAGTAGTAGTAGTAGTAGAAGTAGTAGTAAAAGTAATAGAAGTAGTAGTAATAATAATAATTATTATTATAATAATAATAATAATAATAATAATAATAATAATAATAATAATAATAATAATAATAATAATAATAATAATAATAATAATATTAATAATGATAATAATAATAATAATAATAATAATAATAATAATAATAATAATAAATAGTAGTAGTAGGAGTATTTCTTGTAGTAGTAGTAGTAGTAGTAGTAGTAGTAGTAGTATGGAGTAGTACGGTGTATGCATCTCACGTGTGGGGGGGCCCCACTCACACAGCTCTTCTCGACAGAGTGGACTCTAAGGCTCTTCGTCTCATCAGCTCACCTCCTCTTACTGACAGCCTTCTACCTCTTAAATTCCGCCGCCATGTTGCATCTCTTTCTATCTTCTATCGATATTTTCCTGCTGACTGCTCTTCTGAACTTGCTAACTGCATACCTCCCCCCCTCCCGCGGCCTCGCTGCACACGACTTTCTACTCATGCTAATCCCTATACTGTCCAAACCCCTTATGCAAGAGTTAACCAGCATCCCCTTCAGTGGTAAACTCTGGAAATGTCTTCCTTCGTCTGTATTTTCTCCTGCCTATGACTTGACCTCTTTCAAGACCTCTTTCAAGAAGTGTATCAAGACACCTCTCCATCCGAAATTGACCTCTCTTTTAGCCACTCTATACTTATCACTATATGAGAGCAACAGTTAGCGGGATTTCATTTTTTTACATCTTTTTGTTGCCCTTGAGTTCCTCTTTGTGCTGTAAAAAAAAAAACTAGTAGTAGTAATTGTAGTAGTAGTTTTAGATGTAGTAGTAGAAGTAGTAGTAGAAGTAGTAGCAGTAGTAGTAGTAGTAGTAGTAGTAGTAGTAGTAGTAGTAGTAGCAGTAGTAGTAGTAGTAGTAGAAGTAGTAGTAGTAGTAGTAGTAGTAATGATAATAATAAAAAAATATTAATATTAATAATAATAATAATAATAATAATAATAATAATAATAATAATAATAATAATAATTATAATAATAACAATAGTAGTTACAATAGTAAATATAAAATTATTAGTAAAGATAAAGTTGAATTTTTGTAGCAGCAGTAGTAGTAGTAGTAGTAGTAGTAGTAGTAGTAGTAGTATACCATGTTCACTTAAGCTAGATTCTGGCGCCTAGGCAGGTTGGT